>NC_053024.1:166307242-166571137 GCF_003073215.2 Triticum urartu | reverse complement strand
ATGCCTGGAGTTCGTTACACAGAGTCTGGTACATAGACTAAGACATCATAGGCGGCACGCAGGCTCGCGGCGAATGCATCTAACACTAACAAGCAAGTCTACATCAGTCCCACGCGGTACTGCGGAGGTAGCTGTAGCCTGAAAGCTGGTAGTGTGGCATCGGGTACACCACGTCGGCAACCTGGGGTCCGCGGGTACTCTGGTGCAGAACCTGACGCTCAAGTGGCAGAAGAGGACCAAGTGCGGGAGAGTAGCCTCCCACCTCTGGACAACCGACACCCTGGGGCTTCATGGTCCTGGCTGGGTAGATAGCAGAACGCGACAGCTCCCCAGATCCGACGAAGGGGTGCAACATCGTCAGAGCACGGTAGAGGTGCTGACGAGTGGTGTACAACTCGTGGCGAAGAGCTCGGTTAGCTCGATCCAGCCCATCAGCATGCAGAACCAGGTTCTGATGGTAGAAGGGCTCTCGGGTGACAGTGGAGTAGGCAGCAGTGTAGTAACCGTCCGCACCAACATCGGATGCGATAGCAATGTGCCTGAAGGGGGAGGTATCCAACTCCTGATACTCTCCGCGGAGACGTGTCAGAGCAGCATAAGCAGCATCGTGGACCGCCATATCGATAGTCACTCCAACACCATGAGCAGTGTGCAGCACGGTAGTGGAGTCATACTCCCGAGAGTAGAGGTGGACGATGGCACGGTACTGCTCCTGGTTGAAGTCCTGATACTCCTCATAGACGGTGTACTCAGGGTGCCAGCGATAACCCAGATAGGTCATCATCTCAACCAACACAGCAGGTGATCCTGAGGCACCAATGGCCGTCGTGTGGCGCACGACCTGCCTCGTGGGTTCCATCTGAAAACAAAGATGTTTTCACAGGAGTCAAATGACAATGTGGATAATGTTCAATTACTCTAAAGAACAACTAGGGCTTATCCAACTTTGGGGTGAATGTCGTAACGGGACCCTAGTGTCAGAGTTAGTAAAATCGTTTAACCCGAATAGGAGAGAGTTCGGAGTCCCATAGTAAAGGTCGAGGAGTAAAGGATCCTAGTACCACCTGATGGCGATGTGGGCCTGTAAGGCACACAGCCAAGTTAGTAAAAGTTTTTGCAATGTCTAGACTCGACTTCGGCCAAGGAGTGTGGAAGGGGAATTCCTACAGGCAGTCGGCTCTGATACCAACTTGTGACGCCCCCGATTCAATCGTACACTAATCATACACGCAAACGTGTACGATCAAGATCAGGGACTCACGGGAAGATATCACAACACAACTCTACAAATAAAAATAAGTCATACAAGCATCATATTACAAGCCAGGGGCCTCGAGGGCTCGAATACAAGAGCTCGATCATAGACGAGTCAGCGGAAGCAACAAAATCTGAGTACAGACGTAAGTTAATCAAGTTTGCCTTAAGAAGGCTAGCACAAACTGGGATACAGATCAAAAGAGGCGCAGGCCTCCTGCCTGGGATCCTCCTAACTACTCCTGGTCGTCGTCAGCGGGCATCACGTAGTAGTAGGCACCTCCGGTGTAGTAGGGGTCGTCGTCGACGGTGGCGTCTGGCTCCTGGGCCCCAACATCTGGTTGCGACAACCAGGAAGAAAGGAAAGGGGGGAAAGGGGGGAGAAAGCAACCGTGAGTACTCATCCAAAGTACTCGCAAGCAAGAAGCTACACTACATATGCATGGGTAAATGTGTAAAGGGCCATATCGGTGGACTGAACTGCAGAAAGCCAGAATAAGAGGGGGATAGCTAATCCTTTCGAAGACTACGCTTCTGGCAGCCTCCGTCTTGCAGCATGTAGAAGGGGGTAGACTGAAGTCCTCCAAGTATCATCGCATAGCAATAATCCTACCCGGCGATCCCCTCCTCGTATCCCTGAGAGAGAGCGACCACCGGTTGTATCTGGCACTTGGAAGGGTGTGTTTTATTAAGTATCCGGTTCTAGTTGTCATAAGGTCAAGGTACAACTCCAAATCGTCCTGTTACCGAAGATCACGGCTATTCGAATAGATTAACTTCCCTGCAGGGGTGCACCACATACCCCAACACGCTCGATCCCATTTGGCCGGACACACTTTCCTGGGTCATGCCCGGCCTCGGAAGATCAACACGTCGCAGCCCCACCTAGGCACAACAGAGAGGTCAGCACGCCGGTCTAAACCTAAGCGCACAGGGGTCTGGGCCCATCGCCCTTAGCACACCTGCACGTTGCGTACGCGGCCGGAAGCAGAACTAGCCCCCTTAATACAAGAGCAGGCTTACGTTCCAATCCGGCGCGCGCCACTCAGTCGCTGACGTCACGAAGGCTTCGGCTGATACCACGACGCCGGGATACCCATAACTACTCCCACGTAGATGGTTAGTGCGTATAGACCAAATGGCCAAACTCAGATCAAATACCCAGATCTCGTTAAGCGTGTTAAGTATCCGCGAACGTCGACCAGGGTCAGGCCCACCTCTCTCCTAGGTGGTCGGAACCTGCCCTGTCGCTCCGCCTCAAAGATCCACTCGCGGGTGCTCCTCAAGCCGACCCGTCTTTAGTCACCACATGTATCATGTATGAAGTATATAGTATATACCCGTGATCAACTCCCGAGTGATCACGGCCCGATAGTATAGCATGGCAGACGGACAAGGATGTAGGGCCATTGATGAAAAACTAACATCCTATACTATGCATTAGGATTGCAGGTAAAGGTAACAACAGTAGTAGCAAGGACAGGCTATGCATCAGTATAGGATTAACGGGAAGCAGTAACATGCTACACTACTCTAATGCAAGCAGTATAGAGAAGAGTAGGCGATATCTGGTGATCAAAGGGGGGGCTTGCCTGGTTGCTCTGGCAAGAGAGAGGGGTCGTCAACTCCGTAGTCGTACTGGGTAGCAGCGGCGTCGGTCTCAGTGTCTAGCGAGAGAAGAGGGGGGAGAAACAATAAATATTTAAGCAAACAGATGCATAGCGATGCATGACATGACAAGTAGCAGTGCTAGGGGTGCCCTATCGCGGTATGAGGTGATACCGGTGAAGGGGGGGAAACATCCGGGAAAGTATCCCCGGTGTTTCGCGTTTTCGGGCAGAGGAGCCGGAAGGGGAAAGTTGCGAGTTCGATAGGTTAGGGGGGTGTGGCAGACGAACGGGCTACGTATCCGGATTCGTCTCGTCGTTCTGAGCAACTTTCATGTTGAAAATAATTTAATCCGAGTTACGGATTAAAAGATATGCTTCTCTAAAGATTTTATTAGTTTCTGGAATTTAATTAATTATTTAAATTAATTTGAAAATGGATTTATGACATCAGCATGACGTCATGCTGACGTCAGCAGTCAACAGGGTTGACTGTTCAACCTGACCAGTGGGTCCCACTGGTCAGTGACACATTTTATTTAAACATATTATTTAACCTGATTAGTGTTAATTAGGGGGGTGGGCCCCACTGTCATTGCCTACTTAATAAACTAATTAACAGACCGGATTAGTTAGGTAACTAATGTGTAATTAGTTTAATTAGTTGTTTAAATTAATTAATCAAAATTAATTAAGTTAATTATTTCTTTAATTAATTAATTAATTTTAGTTAGACATATTTTTATATTTTTTTAAAACGTTCTGTGCCGTGGGGCCATTTGGTCAGTGGCCCAGGGGCATAACGGGCGCGCGGGCTTGCGGGCGTCCGACCCAGGAGAGGGTCCAGTGGCATAGACGGGCGCCGGCGCCGGGCGACGACCGGGACCGCGGCGAGGGTGGCCGGAATGGGGCGGCGCCGGCGATGCTGGGCAGCGGGGGGGTGCGGCAGAGGTAGCAGCTGCCGCAGCAGTGGCGGGCGATGCGAAGGCAGGCGGGCACGACGGCCGCTGCGGTCGTGCGCGCACGGGGAGGAGGAAAGTGGGGGCGCGTGCAGGCTTGAGGGTACGCCGGCGCGGCAACGCAGCGGGGGGAGAGGCGGGAGGCGGGGCACGGTGTGCTGCGGTGGTCGAAGCTGACGGGCACGGCGGAACGTGCGTGCAAAGGCCGCAGCCAGGGGGTGCGCCCCGGCGCGAGCGAGCGAGAGGGGAGGCACGGGGCTGTGCGGGGGCGCGTGCGGGAGCAGAGCTCCAGGCGGGGGGGCGGAGCCATGGGGCTTGTCCGACCTGAGACGAGGCGGGCGCGAGCGTGCGGCGGAGAGGGGAGAGGAGGCCGAGGGCCTCACCGGGGTGCGTAGGGTCTGGGGAGCGGGGGTTGAGGAGGAAGACGGCGACGACGCCGTAGAGGAGCAGTCCGGTGATGGGGGGGTCCGGCGACGAGGAGGTCGAGGCGGAGGCGCGGTCCAGGCGGCGACGGGTGCGCGAGGGAGAAGGGCGAGGGGATCGGGATTCCCCGATCCAGATCCAGCGGGGGGGGAGGAGTGGTGCGAGTGGGGGGTGGGGTAAGCTAGGGTTCGATCGTGGGGGGGGATAAGGGAGGCGTGGGGGGAGGCCGGTTGGGCCTGCGGCCGAAAGGGCCGGCCTGCTGGGCCGGAGCCCAGTGGGGGGGGACTCTCTCTCCCCTTTTTTTGTTTGTTTCCTGTTTTCCTTTTATTTATTATCTCTTCTGTTTTAAATCATTTTAAACCATTTAGGCATTTTATAAAAATGTGTTTGCTTTATTATAATTACCCTGGCATTTAACTACTCACTCCGAACATTTTAGTTTAATATTTTGAAACTTTTGCCGTTTGACATTAATTTGAATTAGACTTTGACGTGGTTTCGAATTAACCCGAGATTAGTAACAGTAACTGCAGATGACATGGCATCATTAGGAGAGTTTTACTGTAGCTAGATTACCCGGGCATTACAATGACTCTAATATCACCATCTTCATATCTCAAAACAATCATCAAGTATCAAACTTCTCATAGTATTCAATGCACTTTATATGAAAGTTTTTATTATATCCCTCTTGGATGCCCATCATATTAGGACTAAATTCATAACCAAAGCAAACTACCATGCTGTTTAGAGACTCTCAAAATGATATAAGTGAAGCATGAGAGTTCATCTATTTCTATAAAATAAAACCACCACCGTGCTCTAAAAGGATATAAGTGAAGCACTAGAGCAAATGACAAACTACTCCAAAAGATATAAGTGAAGATCAATGAGTAGTCGAATAATTATTGAACTATATGAAGACTCTCTAACATTTAAGAATTTCAGATCTTGGTATTTTATTCAAACAGAAAGCAAAACAAAATAAAATAAAATGACGCTCCAAGCAAAACACATATCATGTGGTGAATAAAAATATAGCTCCAAGTAAAGTTACCGATGAACGAAGACGAAAAAGGGGAAGCCTTCCGGGGCATCCCCAAGCTTAGGCTCTTGGTTGTCCTTGAATATTACCTTGGGGAGCCTTGGGCATACCCAAGCTTAGGCTCTTGCCGCTCCTAATTCCATAGTCCATCAAATCTTTACCCAAAACTTGAAAACTTCACAACACAAAACTCAAAATAGAAAATCTCGTGAGCTCCGTTAGCGAAAGAAAACAAAACACCACTTAAAGGTACTGTAATGAACTCATTCTTGATTTATATTGGTGTTAAACCTACTGTATTCCAACTTCTCTATGGTTCATACCCTCCGATACTACTCATAGATTCATCAAAATAAGCAAACAACACATAGAAAACAGAATCTGTCAAAACAGAATAGTCTATAATAATCTGGATCGAACGTATACTTCTGGAACCCCAAAAATTATAAAATAAATTTCTGGACGTGAGGAATTTATCTATTAATCATCTGCAAAAAGAATTAACTAAATATCACTCTCCAATAAAAAATGGCAGCAAATCTCGTGAGCGCTAAAGTTTCTGTTTTTTACAGCATGATCGCAAAGACTTTCCCCAAGTCTTCCCAAAGGTTCTACTTGGCACAAACACTAATTAAAAGCATAAAACCACATATAAACAGAGGCTAGATGAATTATTTATTACTAAACAGGAACAAAAATCAAGGAGCTAAAATAAAATTGGGTTGCCTCCCAACAAGCGCTATCGTTTAACGCCCCTAGCTAGGCATGATGATTTCAACGATGCTCACATAAGACATAAGAATTGAAACATAGAGAGAGCATCATGAAGAATATGAATAGCACATTTAAGTCTAACCCTCTTCCTATGCATAGGTATTTTGTGATCAAACAACTTGTGGGAACAAGAATCAACTTGCATAGGAAGGTAAAGCAAGCAAAACTTCAAGATTTTAAGCACATAGATAGGAAACTTGATATTATTGCAACTCCTACAAGCATATATTCCTCCCTCATAATAATTTACAGTAGCATCATGAATGAATTCAACAATACAACCAGCACCTAAATCATTCTTTTCATGATCTACAGGCATAGAATTTTTATTACTCTCCACATATGCAAAATTCTTCTCATGAATAATAGTGGGAGTAAACTCAACAAAATAATTACAATGTGAGGCATAATCCAATTGAAAACTAAAATCATGATGACAAGTTTCATGGATATCATTATTATTTAAAGCATACATGTCATCACAATAATCATCATAGATAGCAACTTTGTTCTCATAATCAATTGGAACCTCTTCCGAAATAGTGGATTCATCATTAAATAAAGTCATGACCTCTTTGAAACCACTTTCATCAATATAATCATCATAAATAGGAGGCATGCTTTCATCATAATAAATTTGCTCATCAAAACTTGGGGGACAAAAAATATCATATTCATCAAACATAGCATCCCCAAGCTTGTGGCTTTGTATATCATTAGCATCATAGATATTCAAGGAATTCATACTAACAACATTGCAATCATGCTCATCATTCAAAGATTTAGTGCCAAACATTATAATGCATTCTTCTTCTAACACTTTGGCACAATTTTCCTTTCCATCATACTCACGAAAGATATTAAAAAGATGAAGCGTATGAGGCAAACTCAATTCCATATTTTTTTTGTAGTTTTCTTTTATAAACAAAACTAGTGCTAAAAGAAGAAACAAAAAGATTCGATTGCAAGACCTAAAAATATACCTTCAAGCGCTAACCTCCCAGGCAACGGCGCCAGAAAAGAGCTTGATGTCTACTACACAACCTTCTTCTTGTAGACGTTGTTGGGCCTCCAAGTGCAGAGGTTTGTAGGACAGTAGCAAATTTCCCTCAAGTGGATGACCTAAGGTTTATCAATCCGTAGGAGGCGTAGGATGAAGATGGTCTCTCTCAAGCAACCCTGCAACCAAAAAACAAAGAGTCTCTTGTGTCCCCAACACACCCAATACAATGGTAAATTGTATAGGTGCACTAGTTCAGCGAAGAGATGGTGATACAAGTGGTATATGGATGGTAGATAAAGATTTTTGTAATCTGAAAATAAAAAAAACAGCAAGGTAACTAATGATAAAAGTGAGCACAAACGGTATTGCAATGCGTTGAAACAAGGCCTAGGGTTCATACTTTCACTAGTGCAAGTTCTCTCAACAGTAATAACATAATTGGATCATATAACTATCCCTCAACATGCAACAAAGAGTCACTCCAAAGTCACTAATAGCGGAGAACAAATGAAGAGATTATGGTAGGGTACGAAACCACCTCAAAGTTATCCTTTCTGATCGACCTATTCAAGAGTCCGTAGTAAAATAACATGAAGCTATTCTTTCCGTTCAATCTATCATAGAGTTCGTACTAGAATAACACCTTAAGACACAAATCAACCAAAATCCTAATGTCACCTAGATACTCCATTGTCACCTCAAGTATACGTGGGTATGATTATACGATATGCATCACACAATTTCAGATTCATCTATTCAAACCAACACAAAGTACTTCAAAGAGTGCCCCAAAGTTTCTACCGAAGAGTCAAGAGGAAAACGTGTGCCAACCCCTATGCATAGGTTCATGGGCGGAACCCGCAAGTTGATAACCAAAACATACATCAAGTCGATCAATAGAATACCCCATTGTCACCACGGGTATCCCACGCAAGACATACATCAAGTGTTCTCAAATCCTTAAATACTCGATCCGATAAGATAACTTCAAAGGGAAAAACTCAATCCATTACAAGAGAGTAGAGGGGGATAAACATCATAAGATCCAACTATAATAGCAAAGCTCGCGATACATCAAGATCGTACCACCTCAAGAACACGAGAGAGAGAGAGAGATCAAACACATAGCTACTGGTACATACCTCAGCCCTGAGGGAGAACTACTCCCTCCTCGTCATGGAGAGTGCCGGGATGATGATGATGGCCACCGGAGAGGGATTCCCCCTCCGGCAGGGTGCCGGAACGGGTCTAGATTGGTTTTCGGTGGATACGGAGACTTCTGGCGGCGGAACTCCCGATCTATTGTGCTCCCCGAAGTTTTTAGGGTATATGGGTATATATGGGAGGAAGAAGTACGTCGGTGGACCTCCGGGCTGTCCACGAGGCAGGGGGGCGCGCCCCCCACCCTCGTGGGCAGCCCGGGACTCTCCTAGTCCAACTCCGATACTCCGTGGGCTTCTTATGGTCCAAAAATAAGTTCCGTGAAGTTTCAGGTCAACTGGACTCCGTTTGATTTTCCTTTTCTACGGTACTCTAAAACAAGGAAAAACAGAAACTGGCACTGGGCTCTAGGTTAATAGGTTAGTCCCAAAAATCATATAAAATAGCATATAAATGCATATAAAAGATCCAAGGTTGATAATATAATAGCATGGAACAATCAAAAATTATAGATACGTTGGAGACGTATCACCTCCCCGTAGTGCTTTTAAAGGGGGAAAATGTTGGGGAACGCAGTGTTTCAAAAAAATTCCTACGATCACGCAAGATCTATCTAGGAGAAGCATAGAAACGAGCGGGGAGAGTGTGTCCATGTACCCTCATAGACCGAAAGCGGAAGCGTTTAGTAACGCGGTTGATGTAGTCGAACGTCTTCGCGATCCAACCGATCCAAGTACCAAATGTACGGCACCTCCGCGTTCAGCACGCGTTCAACTCAATGACGTCCCTTGAACTCTTGATCCAGCAAAGTGTCGAGGGAGAGTTCCATCAGCACGACGGTGTGGTGACGGTGATGGTGAAGTAATCCGCGCAGGGCTTCGCCTAAGCACTACGTGAATATGACCGGAGGCATAAATTGTGGAGGGGGGGCGCCGCACACGACTAAAAATGTTTGTTGTGTGTTCTAGGCGCCCCCTCCCCACGTATATATAGGTGGGAGGGGAGGGGAGCAGCAAGGGCACGCCCAAGTAGGAGGAATCCTACTTGGGGGCCTTGTCCAATTCGGCCTCCCCCCCCCTTCCAAAAGTGTTGGAGGGGGGAAGGAAAGAGAGGCGGGAGAGAAGGGAAGGGGAGGCCGAATCCTCATCTTTCCTTTCTCTCTTCCCCGCCTTCCTTCTCCTCCTATTTGGCATATATGGGGTGCATCAGCCCACTAGGGGCTGGTATGTCCTGCCCTTGGCCCAATAAGGCCCATATCTTTGTCGGGGGTTGCCCGGAACCCCTTCCGGTGACCCGATACGTACCCGGTACCCCCAGAACACTTCCGGTGTCCGAATACTATAGTCCTATATATGAATATTTACCTATCGACCATTTAGAGACTCCTCGTCATGTCCGTGATCTCATCCGGGACTCCTAACAACATTCGGTCACCAAATCACATAACTCATATAATACAAATCGTCATCGAACGTTAAGCGTGCGGACCCTATGGGTTCGAGAACTATGTAGACATGACTGAGACACATCTCCGGTCAATAACCAATAGCAAAACCTGGATTCTCATATTGGCTCCTACATATTCTATGAAGATATTTATCGGCCAAACCGCATAACAACATACGTTGTTCCCTTTGTCATCGGTATGTTACTTGCCCGGGATTCGATCGTCGGTATCATCATACCTAGTTCAATCTCGTTACTGACAAGTCTCTTTACTCGTTCCATAATGTATCATCCCGTAACTAACTCATTAGTCACATTGCTTGCAAGGCTTATAGTGATGTACATTACCGAGAGGGCCCAGAGATACCTCTCCGACAATCGAAGTGACAAATCCTAATCTCGATCTATGCCAACTCAACAAACACCATCGGAGACACCTATAGAGCATCTTTATAATCACCCAGTTATGTTGTGATGTTTGATAGCACACTAAGTGTTCCTCCGGTATTTGGGAGTTGCATAATCTCATAGTCATAGGAACATGTATAAGTTATGAAGAAAGCAATAGCAATAAACTAAACGATTATAATGCTAAGCTAATGGATGGGTCTTGTCCATCACATCATTCTCTAATGATGTGACCCCGCTCATCAAATGACAACACATGTCTATGGCTAGGAAACTTAACCATCTTTGATTAACGAACTAGTCAAGTAGAGGCATACTAGGGACACTCTGTTTGTTTATGTATTCACACATGTACTAAGTTTCCGGTCAATACAATCTAGCATGAATAATAAACATTTATCATGATATAAGGAAATATAAATAACAACTTTATTATTGCCTCTGGGGCATATTTCCTTCAAAAAACACTTTCGGAAGAATGTTGGAGCCTAGGTTTGACGAGTCTTCCACATGTTGCATAGATGCCTATTGTCAACCAAGTCGAAGCAATGTATCATGTGCTGCCAATTCTCTTCAAATTCATCAACCGTGTCAGGATCGTTGATGCATGTGTAGAAAGCTTGCTCAAAAATCTCATCCCTACTCATTATCCTGCCCAACTTCTCACGCGCTTTTCGTTGGACGTGCCATTTGCAGCATCTATGCACCGTGTTGGGTAGCACTTGAGATATGGCAGTTTCCATGGCCTTGTCCTGGTCGGTCATAATGTTCAATGGGTGTTCATTTTTCATCGCAAGCAAAAAATGTTGGAACACCCACTTGAAAGTTTCAATCTGTTTGTTTGGCAGCAATGCATAACCCAGCAACACCGTTTGCAAGTGGTTGTTCACTCCAACAATCGGAGCGAACGGCATGTTGTATCGATTTGTGCAAAATGTTGTATCAAAGAAGATACAATCTTTGTGCTTGGGGTACAATGCCCTTGTCCTCCCATCCACCCAAAAGAGTCCTGTGACAGAGTTGGTCTCCTTGTCAACTGTTTTTGCATAGTAGAATTGAGGGTTCTCAGCTTGCCGCCTCTCAAAGTACTGAATTGTGAAATCCATGTCTCAGAGGTTTAGGTTTTGTCGCAGCTTGGACTGAAAGTTTGAAACATCCCTCTTGACATATGGTAGTATCCTGCGGTCTCCGCCACACACCCTTCCAAGCATTCCCATGCACAACGAAGTTGAGAAGTTTACATCATGCATAGTCATTATGAGATCCTTATCTTCTTCCGGGATTTTGCGGTGTGAGCAGTAGTAGCGTACAAGCTCCGGCTATGGCATTAGAGGGTGCGTATGCTCTGCAACAAAATGTGATACAGCCCATTTATAGCCTTTGATCCCAACAATCAGGTGAGCTTTGCAATCATGTTGCAGTAGCCGATTCTTTTGACGCTTGTTGCCGACATCCATTTCAAACCAATTCTGTTTGCTAGACGATGCTCCTCCCATTGAGATCCCTTCACAAGCAGTGCTACTGTCCCCTTTACTTTCCGGCTTCCCTGCATGCACACACTGGAAAACCTTCTTGACAAGTGTCGGAGGACCTCTCTTTTGGCTTTTTTTAGAAGCGCAAATGTGTGTGCCAAAGCCCATCTTGAATGCATATTCATTGTAAAATTCTTTGGCATCATCAATAGAGTCAAATTCCATGCCAACATAGGGCATAAGCGGCTGAGATGAAATATCATCATCCTCTTGATCATCATCATACATTGCAGCGGTTGAGTTGTGCCCGGCATCTGATTTCATTCCTCCATTTGTTGCAACATGTGGTTGTGCATAGCTCTCCTCACCTCCTGTCTCTTCACCAGCACCCTAAATGTCCAACAAAAGTCAATACATCAGGGATTTTAGTACTAGTACCATTTTTCTTCTATGCAACAGTATTGTAAATGCTCAATTATATCAGTTAGTAATTACCATTTAAACAGAAGAAGAAAGAAGCAAGAAGCAATCATGCACAATTTTTCAGTTCAACACTTCATAATGGAAACAATGGTTTTTGAATTTTTCAACAACAACAATCTCAATCTACTGCACCACTGTAAACATCAAGGCAATGAAAACTAAACTTTTCTGAACTTCTTTATTTTTTGCAGAAGGAATTAAGTTAATGAAACTAAACTTTCTGAACTTTTGATATTTTTTGCAGCAGCCTACAATTTTGTTTTTGATTTTTTTTCAAATGCACCACTGGAAACACAATACTAACGAAACTAAACTTTTCTGAAACTTCTTTCTGAATTTTTTTCATCGACAGTATACTGAAGCTCCATTACTAACTAAAGCTCCATCAACAGTCAAATTACTAATTGAAGCTCCATTGCAATAAATAATACAAGCATGTGGGCTAGGGGTTTTCTAAGGAACTTACCCAATTTGCAGAGGAATTGACAGCGGATGGTGGTTTTTCTGGGAAGAACACCGGCGAATTTCAGTAGCTGCTCGCTGCAGGTGCTTCGTAGCTCGCCGGAGTTGGATCCGTCCACCTGGATGCAGCAGATCCATGGGAGGTTGGAGCTGGGACGGAGGCGAGCATATCCCTGTAGTTATGTTGCGCCATCGGGGTCGATGCAGGGATCGAGGAGATGCGCTGCGATGATTCGGGGTGACGGGGCACAGCCGGATGTCCTGCAGATGTTGAGTTTTGGCGGTGGAGCGGCGCCGGAGGGGCCGCTGGGGGTGGGGGAGCGGCAGCCGTCGCCGCCCGCGATCTGCTGGGGCCAGGTGAGGTGCGGTCTATTTCACCTTTGTTGCGTTGCAGCATGAGCCTCCTTGCAACGGTTTGTCGGTGGCAACGGCCACTCCTGGCCGAGTTTCTATCTAGATCGGATGGTAGGGACGCGTCCGATCGGATGGCTATGGAGGCGACTTAAAACTACACAAATAAGTCGGCTTATTTGTAGCATCCACCGAAAGAAAAGTGCCAAGTGACAAAGCACCCGGGCCGGACGGCTTTAGGGATCTTTTTTAAAGAAGTGTTGGGACGTTATTAAGTTCGACATGATGAGGGTGATACACCAGTTTGACTCCCTTCACACATCTAGTCTCCATTGGCTCAACTCCGCAAATGTAGTGTTGTTTCCCAAGAAAGAGGGCGCAGAGGGGATTGCCGACTACAGGCCCATTAGTCTCATTCATGTCGTCGCCAAGATTATCGCAAAAATTCTTTCCATCCGTCTTACCCTGCACATGAACAACTTGGTCTCCAATGCCCAAAGTGCATTCATCAAGAGCAGAAGCATCCACGATAATTTCATGTGTGTCCGGAATTTGGCCCGTAGGTTACACAAATGCAGGACTCTGTCTCTCCTGTTCAAACTAGATATACGCAAAGCCTTTGACTCGGTCAGATGGGAATACATCCTCGACCTCCTTCAGTGGAGGGGGTTTCCCCCCAAGTTTCGGGGTTGGATTGCGGCTCTTCTTTGCACATCATCTTCTAGCATTCTGTTAAATGGGGTGGCTGGCAACCCCATCAAGCACGGTAGGGGCCTTCGACAGGGGGACCCCCTGTCCCCACTCCTTTTTGTCATTGCAATTGGCACACTCCAACAACTACTGGAGCTGGCAACCCGAAAAGGACTACTCCACAAAATTCATGGGAGAGGGATCATGGTGCGAACTTCACTCTATGCAGATGATGCGGTTGTTTTCATGGCTCCAATCAAAAAAGATATTGACAACCTCTCAGCCATTTTGCGCGGATTCGGGGAGGTCACCGGACTATGCACCAATTTTCACAAGAGCTCAGTTGTGCCCATTCGATGCAATCACCTAAACCTGGAGCACACTCTGCAAGGATTGCCGGCTAACAGGGCGTCCTTCCCCATAAGATACTTGGGCCATCCATTGTCCGTCTGGCAGCTTAAGAAGGTGGATTTGCAATTTCTTGAGGACAAGATTGCGGGCAGGTTGGTGACATATGAGGGGCAAAACATCATCACCATTGGACGAACAACCCTTGTTAAGTCTGTCACCACCTTGCAAGCGGTCTATTTCATCACATCATTGGTCATACCGTCGGGCATTCTTCATAATATCAACAAACTGGAGCGGGCTTTCCTTTGGTCGGGATCAGATAAGACGACGGGCGCCAAGTGCAAGGTAAACTGGGAGATGGTTTGCCGCCCGTGCGAATATGGCGGCCTAGGGGTTCTCAACACCGATAAATTCACGCGGGCCTTGCGCTTGAGATGGCCATGGTTTGAATGGACGGCACCACAAAGTTGTGGGTGGGCTTGGGAAATCCATGTAATGAGGAGGATCTTGACTTCTTCTACGCGTCCACGACCATCACCATGGGGAACGGCGCTAAAACGCCTTTTTGGGATTCTCCCTGGCTCCATGGGTGCAAGCCTAAGGATGTTGCCCCGCTCGTCTTTGCGGCCTCCTCAAGGAAGAATTGGAAGGTGCGGGAGGCCCTACAGAATAATGCATGGATCCTCAAGATCAACACCTCCACGGTTGTCTCCGTTGAACACATCCGACAATTCTTCACCCTATGGGCACTTGTGAATGATGTGCATCTGGATGCACTCTCAGAAGATACTATTGTGTGGAAGCATACGACAAGCGGGCACTACACTGCGGCCTCCGCCTACAAAGGCCAATTCCTTGGCTTGGTTCTCTCTCCCATGGACCAAATGGTTTGGAAAACTTCGGCGCCACCAAAGGCTAAATTCTTCGCTTGGTTGGCTATCCAAGACAGAATTTGGACTGCGGATAGACTACAAAAACGTGGATGACCAAATTGTGATCTTTGCACCCTTTGCAAGCGAGAGCAAGAAAGTGGACCGCATCTTTTCTTGAAATGCCACTTCACCATCAAGCTATGGAACTTGGTCATTACAAAATTTGGGCTTCATCATATGGACACCTCTATGTGGCATCTTGAGAGTTCGGTAAGGAATGGTGGATAAATAGGACCGGCGCCGGAGTCCCCAACAGGAAGGCCATGGCCTCTCTAACCATGCTCGTGTCATGGACCATTTGGAACGAGCGGATTGCCCGTGTTTTCCGGAACAAGAGTGCTCCACCACCAATCTTGCTAAATAACATCATCTACGAGGCAAACCTTTGGATCACCGCCGGAGCTAAAACAAATTAAAGAACATTATTTTATGTGAGTAATCTTCCATGCCGTGTAAAAGTGTGTCCTTATAACAAACTCTATCCTCTTTTTATTTAATATAGATGAGGCAAATCTTTTACCTCCGTTTCGGAAAAAGAACGCTGTAAAATTACATCGGTATGTATGTAATTTACGTTCATGGTAGGCTCGAAGCTACCCCACGTTCCCGGCTACCCCACTTTTCTTTTTCTTGAGAAAAAAGAAAGGCTGCGAACGGTTCCAGAGTATTGGCGGCGAAGAATACGGGAGACGGCGGCGTGGTGCTCAGCGATTTGGGGCGGTCTGGCTGGCGAGGCGCTGTGCTACTCGGCGACGTGGTCTCGACGCTGGTGCGGCCTGCTGTGCGCCGTCTGCCTAGGTCTTGGGCGGCGCTGTGCGCGGAGCTGTGGCTGGCGATCGCGGCGGCGCTGTAGTGAGTGACCGTGCATGGGCTACTACGTGACGGCATTCCTGCTGATTGGAATGTAGTTTGGTTGGTTGTGACTTGTGGATGCACATGAGGAGGTGAGCAATCGAGTTCAAGTGATTTCCGTTCAAAAATTCCAATTAGCTTCCCCTTACGTTTCCCTTTATCCGTTTTTTCAAATTGCTTTGGGATGCTGATATTCCCAAGTATAACTAGTTTTGGTGTTCTTGTTGAGTATATTGATTTATTAGGAAACATAAGATAGACTAAGATTTGTCCTGCCTTATTTTGTACTTCAAATTGGTCATTGAACTCCTATAAATATGCTCACGAGGCTCAAGCAATACATAAACAGTTTTGCTAAAGCACATCTAGATGTGCCATAAGTATTGCACATCTAAATCCTATATCATTGATCTTACATTGAGATTCAATACTGCATTGTGTTGAAAACACACGGAGCTCACTCCGTCTGAGCCACCTCAGGCAAGGGAATCGAGCAGCAGCAATGGTAGTATCCACCCTCGTCGAACTTGAACCTCTGCGATAGGTGCACTGCCGGTACTGGGTACTCGCCCCAATCCTGTTCCCCGTATTGTCTGAATATAGCCCGAGCATCGAACGAATCGTTTCTTCGGTTCGATTTCTTGCTGCAGTAAAGGATGTGGACAAGGTGAGACAAACTGTATATGGACAGATCATCACACAGGATGCCGGACAATGGTTTGTTGCTCTCACCTCTTCCTGTGGCGCACATTCATTATGGTTGCATGCAACTGCGGTTTGAAAACAAAAGGCAATTTTAGCACCAAGAATCACATAAAGGATTATTCGATTTATTAATAAATAACGGATACATAAAAATATCAACAATTATTTAAGCAAACAGAGATGCAACAGAAGCTAACTGTAATGCGTGTAACATTTATCCCAGAACACTCAAACTGACTCTGACACCATAGAAGTGACCAGCTGACATCCTAAATTGATCAGGATAGAACATCTTGGTGATAAAAGACTGATCATCAATTTCACCATAGAATGTTCGATGTGATGTCACACAATGACACACATGTAAGGGAATTTCAGTAAGTTTTGGTGGACAAAATTTACGACCAAAATCTGAATAACTGATCATCAGCTTATTTATATATGCTGTCAAATGTATAGTAAATTGGCAGAGAGTGATAGAAAATTAATTCCAGTTATACAGCTGTACTCACCCTCAATTCTTGTTTGGCATCCCTTTCAAGAACCAGGCCTGACTTGACGAAGGCGTCAGTTATTACCTCTGATGGAAGAGAAGTAAAGGGACAACATCCCACATCCCAGAAATATAGCTCAATTCTATGATAGTAATAGTGAATGCTGAGTTACTGACAATGGTAGGTAATGCGCAAACTGGTACTGAGGAAATTTAAAAGATCTGACAATACATACTACATGCATATTGCTTATTAGCTATATAACATTCCAAAGGATACTGCAAGCTCGAACAAGGCGCCCTTCTCCACCAATTTCAAGTACTGGAGCATATACAACACGGGCCCTAGCTGGTGAGCCTTTCATGCATGTCTGAAATTGTAGCATTAAGGTGATGTGAATCCCCAGAAAATGCAGAAGTATCCAAAAACAATTCATACTTGAATGTAATATTGTGTTTCAGACGTCGCTTTCCTATTCATGAAACCATATAGAGTGCTGTGGTGCAGTGCTCTAGAAAGTAGTATGAAATGCTTTGTTCTTTGGCTCGGACTTAACACGCTAACTAGTCATCTATAAATCAAATTCCGATCCAGATACAAAAGGCAAGTATTCGATGACAAAATATTTCCGGCTCTAAAGGAAACTTACCAGACCCTTAAGTCGTATAGAGATAGGTCGGTTTTCCAAAGCTTCATTTACCTGGGAAGATATTGACTGCATTGAAAAGGAAGTGAATTAAATTTCTTCATATTGCCATCCAATAAAATCGTATCATATCAGAAATGATAATACCTGGAGGACTTCAGAAGCCTGAGCAATACGATCCTTGTTCCACAACTTCAACATAAGAACCGTTAGGTGAAACGTTTTGGGTTTTATGAATATCGACTTGTCAATGCCGAACTCTGCAGATGATTAAAAAGAGCAGTTCAATGCCTGAATATACACATAACATTGTAATTTCGAAATACATAGAACAATACTAATAACATGTAGCGTCACCAGTGTAGCACTAGTACATAATAATAATAAGAGTACAAAATAGCACAGTTTCTAGATATTTCTACTAGTTGCACTTTTTTTCAGAATTCCAGAACTTTTAACTTAAATTATATTATATTTCTAATATCTTCCCTTTTTTCAATTTGCCTAAGCTTCTGCAGCATCTCATTATAAAACAGTGAGCTGCTAGGTTTCCTGACATCAGCATCACACTTTGGAGCTAATAAGCTATCAGGATCAAAACAAAAAGTGTGGCATGGCAGTCAATATAAACAAAACAACCTCAGACACATAAATTCATAAAGTATACTTGATACCAACATTAAGCTAAAATGACATCACATATTGACATCTTGCTTTCGTCGTAAACACAATGGACCTCTATATTGATTGCTTAGTATGTTGTAATTAACTAGGGAAAAATGGCTATATTTGTTTCTTCTTTTGCTGTTCCACAATTTCATATCCCCAAACATGGAGTGTCACAGAATTTCATATTATATATAGGCCATTTAGGTCATTCTTCTTCAATCTGCAACGAGGTAACGTATGTTCTATTGACCATTCCTACTTATCAAGAACATAAGTTGATAGTATTGACTGTTATAGAACTCAAAGAAGGAACATGCTACACTTGAAAAACAAAATGAGCAAAGCTTTAGACCTGGTTGGGAGCCCTTATTATCCATTTTCACTATGACAGAAATTTCTTCTTTGACTGGCAGCTTGACTGAAACACTAGGGTTCGCTGCTTCATCAATTTCTTCCATAGAACCTTCGCTTAGGCTTTCATCCTTATCACTATCCACATTAGATGCAGACGCCCCGAGGATCGACCTCTGGAAGTTATTTAGCTTCTCGACAAGAGCCGGGTGGATGGCCAACGGAAGTGATATGAAATGCGAGTAATCTAGCATTGGACTTTGAACAGCCTGAATCATGTAAAACATACGGGCACAAATTCATTATAGGGCCGCACTCAGCTAGAGAGATTAAGAAGTCTGACACTAAAGTTAAAGCGAGGGTTTCATGGCCAACCCAGTGGTCTCGACGAAATAAATAAGGAACACGACAAATGTAAAAAACATGTCCTCGTGATGGACACTTCAATTACCCCAATGAGGTACTACTTTCACAAAATTTGGAAAGTAAATGAGCAGACAATCATACAAATATTCCTTCTGGTATTGATGTTGCGAACTCTATGTAAGGCAGATGATGACAGCAACAACAATAATAAATGGATGTGTGCATCGCTTGATGCAAAGGCCAGGGCTTATATCTCCTTTCCGAGAAAAAAAATACAGTAACAATGTCACTTTTATAAGATGTGTTTGGTGACTCACACTGGCACTTCTGCAACAGATATAGGAGCTATGTGATTCTAGCATTCTGCACATGCACTTTGATACATTACAGAGTCGCCAAGTTAGTTTTAACTCAATGAACTTATATCTGTTAAGTAAGCTGCCTTGTGATTTGCGTAAATAGATAATGCAAGGTATCGATAAGAATTTTAGTGTGATGAACCAGATGAAGATGGAAAGTGAAACCAAACTATAACCAGTTATGATACTTCAACAGTATGGCAGCAAAGATAAACACATACAGTGCCAGTGATTCAGTAAAGACCTAAGCATACAGTAATCATCTGTCAAAGTAGTGCGTTGGATATCTACCTCTTCAAGGATCTTTGAAATCCTCTCTGATGCTTTTCTAATACTTTCAGCACTTTTGCCTTCGAGGGCTGTATTTTAAAAAAATAACTTATTTAGCTCTGAAAATAACTAATAATAGCTACCTTATTGAACATAATTTCAGAAAGAAAGATGGGGATATTTTTACCAACAAGTGTTTCCTCCTTTGCAGATGGGAAAATGATTTTAACTCCAGTCTCCTGTTCAATCTGCTTCTGCACAGATCCACTAAACACCAAAGAATACAAATTACACTAACAGATGAAGGTCAAGCATTATCCACAATAAATAATTGCAAGTATGAGATCAATACCCTTTTCCTTTGAGAAAACGCATTAGAGGAACATCTACCTGGAAAAGAACAATTGAATCTGTGAACAGTATTTGGAGACTGCTTACAAAGATGACACACATATCGAGCCTGAAGGGGTAAAAAAGAGCTTGGCTGAAAACAAAATGGTTGAAGCAATCTGTGTAGCATACCTCAACAGAAGAGGGATATTTTTCTCCCATTACCTCCATAGTGTTTTCATCCGATGCCAAATTCTCACTATCACTGATGGAAGTCCCCACTGTTTGCTTCCTTGCGGAATTGGATAGGTCATCAAGGTGAGCTGTATCATGTGGAAATATAAGATCATTCTAAAATGACACCACAACTCGGCACACACTAAATTAAAATGCGAAAGGGATTGAATTAAGAAAGAAAGAAAGAGACAAATCATAAGGGCAAAGGGTAAGTAACTAACTAGCGCAAACCGGGTTCTAAAATTAATTTCTAAGCTTTGAGCATCAACTCGGAATTTATTGATGGTCTTGCAGTCACCAAAGAAGTAATAACTACACAATGGCAGGGGTAAGCAGACAAATCCAAGAGAAGCTTGTACCAAGGGTTGAGCTCCTAGATTGACATCCATACCAAGTCAATCATCTGGCTAGCAATATGCAGCATCACAATAATCTTCAAGAATGCCAGTAAATTTCATCAGTGATTGGTGGGAAATAAGTAGCAAAAACCTTTTGGGGAAGATGCTTGTGTTGAGACTGGCCTCCATCTCTGCACAGGTGAATCTGTTTTCCTATGTTTCGGCGCATTGTTTGTAGCTCCCTGCCCCTGTTCCATGGCAGAGGAGGGCAAATTATTTGGACCAACTGATCCCTGCAAGTCAAAGCACTAACATATGAACATTGTACCGCTCCCTCAAAAAAAAAAAAAACAGTGTACTGTACTGGCCTACTGGGTAACTAGGTATGTTAACACTGAATTCATGGACCGAAATTAAATTCATCCTGGCAGTCAATTTCTGGTCGAGAAATCTAATCTAAGAGACCCCAAAGGGAAGGGGAAAGGTTGTAACATTCCTGCCGATTGCATCTCGCGCAGCAGCTGAAACCTAGCTACTTTCCTCTCGATTAACAAGCCATAACACAAGGGAAAGAAAATATCACAGAAGCTTAGCATCGAGAATCGTATTAGTACCTGAAGGCAGCAGCGGAGCGGGGAGCCAGCGGCGCGCAGGGGCCTTCGAGCAAGCTGGCTAAACCTAGCAAGCAGAAAAGGGGGCGGGGCGGGGCGTGGTATTAGGACGCCGGGGGATTACCGGTAGCGGTAGAGTAGAACGATTCGGCTACGGTAGCCATGTCGTTCTCGTGTTTATAGAGATTTTCTATTCTAATAGGAGACGGAGTAGGAAACAAATTGCAATGGGACTGGTACCTCGCGAGAGAGCCGTGCGCGAACATGACACGCGGAGGAGGGAGAGGAAGAGGATGACGCGCTGCGGCGGCGGCGGCGGCGGCGAGTGCCCGTGCCCTCGTTGCTGGGACTTGGGAGGGAAAAACAGAGGAGAGTGCCCTTCCCCAGCTATACTAGACAGGGTGAGGAGTCGGGGGATTCGTGGCCTTCACAGAACACTAGTCGCATCCAGACCAGACCAGAGTTCGTTCAGTTCAGCAACAGCAGAATACTGAATCACAAGTATATACATACATGCAGATGTGATCGATCACACGAAACCAGAATAGCACCGACTGAGTTCCATGGCATTCGACTGATTTAGTTTACAACAAGGTGGGTGATGTTCATGTTCATGTTGTCGCGGCGGTTGAGCATCTCGGTGATGCCCTGCACCCACCTGTGCTGCTCCTGCCTGCTCCGGCACTCGAACTCGATCACCCGCTCCTCCGTCCGCACCCCGAAGTAGCCCCTCCGCCGGCCCCCCTCCTCCACCTCCCTCCCCGCCCACGCCGCCACCTCCGCCCGGACGCCCACCACAACACCTGAAACAAAATCCAGGACGTACGTACAGAGTTATATTAGAGACTGTGATACATGTACTACTACTGAAGTGGATTCAGAAAGAGTGCTGCTTACACTTCTTGGTCTTGATGAACGTGCCCGCCATGTGCGCGCTCTTCATCTTGATGATCACCTGGAAGTTGGGGTCTATGTACGCCGTCACAAGCTTCCAGTGGAGTATCCCTGCAACACATACGTGCATGTCATGTCAGCTCTCTGGATTTTTGTCCAACGATCATGCACGGATTGAAGTAGTATGACGTACCCTGCCTCGTGCGCTTGAGCAGCTCGCCGCCTCTGGACACGAAGATGAGCGGCGAGATGTCCCGCTCCGAGGCCGCCCTGCCGGCGTCCCCGGGCAGGGCGGTGGCCTGGATCTCCTTGTGGAGCCTGGCCCGCAGCATGGCGGCCCCGCGCAGCGCCGTCGCCGCGCCGGCGGTCAGCGCCATGATGTCGCCGCTCGCCTGCGCGTTCACGGCCGACTGGATCGACCCCAGGATCTGGTCGTGGCTCGCGCCCATCGCCTGCGCCATCTCCACGCAGTGCGACGCCACCAGCGCCGCCGCCGACGCGATGGCCGCCGCCGTCTTCGCCCCGCCGTCGCCCCTCGTGGCGGGGGGAGGAGGAGGAGGGGCGGGCGAGGACGAGAACACCGCGCCGGCGACCAGCGCGGCCACCGCCGCCGCCACCCCGGCCACGGACGTCGCCGCGTAGGCCTGCGCGTTGCGGGACCGGGCCTCGGCGCGCTTCTTCTCCTTCTGCTCCTTGATCCACGCGCCCATCGTCGTCTTGCCGCCCCCTGCCCTCCCCGCGGCGGCGGTGGCTCGGAGGAGCTGCGCGTCCATGCTACCCGCCCTGGGAGAGAACGGCGGGCTCGTCACTCCTCCTCCCACACCGCCGTCGCCTGCCTGCGACACCGCCATTGCCGCGTCAACTGGCGGCGGCGGCGACCTCTGCTCTTTACCTGCGCCCGCGACGACGCCCACGTCGGGGATGTCGCAGACGCCCTTGCTGCTCAGGACCTTGAGCGCCTTGGATATCTCCGCGGCCGAAAGGCTCCAGGACCTTGCGAGGAACTCCATGGTCTCCGTCGGGGTCTCCGGCGCCCGCACCGTCGTCGGAGGCCACTTCTCCGCCGGGGCCGGGCCGCCTTCCTCCTCGATGCCCTCGAGCCTCTGGAGCTGACCATTGCTGCTCTTCTTCTGCAGCTGCTGATCAAGGCATTCCTCCATTGCCTGAGAGAGTCAGGAGGTAAATGTTACTCGTACTGAACAAAATTACACAAAGTCAACAACATGTTCGAACATTCCACAGCTTAAAATTTTGAATCACATGAATTTTGGGCACGTACAAACGAGAGATCGGCGGCAGAGTAGAGCTGAGAGTGAGCTTGATGCTAGGACAAAGCTCAATTAGTACCAACTAGATACACAACTTGGAGTATTAACTGTCTGACATAAGCAACTGAGATACACAACTTAGAGCTGAGAGTGAGCTTGATCGGCAGAGTACTCACTATCTGACATAAGCAATTGAGAGTTCAGTCAAGCACACACGGATGACACTGTCAGGCTTGTCCCATATATGGAAGCCAGGAAAAGACAAAGCGTGATGAAGTGCTGTTAATTAACAGTGCTTAGAGGGGCTCATGCTGATAGTGGGTGCTAACTAAAGCCTCCATAAAAGTGCTCAAAATGTTGCTTTTGGCAGCACTGCGGCAGAGTAGAGTTTCTTTTGGCAATCTGCTCTCTTGTGGAGCCCCTGGTGTCTGTTGATATTTGGAATGAGAGCACAAGTGTTGTTTTGATCTCACATTTCACATTAACGTTTGAGCAGGATAGAGAACTAAGCTAGGTGTGCGAGTGGTCACTTAGTTGACAGAATATCCACACTGATATGCTGCATGTCATATTATAAGTTCTTTTTCTTGAGAAATATCGGAGTATGGCTTAGACACATACACAAAATACATTGAAGACTGACAATTTTTCATTAACTTAGAAATATGTTGCTAGTTTTAGAAAGTGGATACACCTTTTTTTTTCAACCGGGCTCACACCCCTTTCCATTAATTGCTTAACGGAAATACATCGGTCTCGGTAGTTTTTACAGCCATCGCCCATTGGGCTACTAGAAAACGACTAAGCAAAAGGAGACCGAAAGGGGAGAGCGAGTTGGAGCATTAACAGGAAACCCGCAACAAATGACTCTAAAATGAGTCATCCACCACGGGGCAAAAACCTGTTGACACCAACCATCCCATCCTCAAAGCGAACAGCATGAAACGAACATCCCACGAAACCAGGAAGCCAAGTACGGGACACCACCACCAAAAGGAACCACCGAACATCTCAGCGGGCATCAAACCCCAGTGAGATCACAAACTTCTAAGTCTACTGGGCAGAACAACTTCAAGCACCATTTCCCAGCATGAGCCTCCCCCTGGTAGCAGAACGATCCGCCAACGAAGCAGCCGCGCGCACCATCTTCTGCACTCCAGCCTGGACGTTTTCCTTGTCGATCCCTTTCAGCAGACCTGACCAATACATCAAAAAGGAGCATGCAGTGAAAACAGCCTCCAACGGGGAGCGAATGATACATTTGTCAAACGTTGCCCTGTTACGAGTGCACCAAATGCCCCAACAGACAGCAGCAACAATAGTCATGTAATGCTTTTTACCACCAGGAAGATATTTATAGAGCCATGCCCAACTTTGCCAAATGGTTTTAGGAGTGCAGGATGCTCCCAGGGCTGACCCAATCGCCCCCCAAACAGACCGAGCAAACACACACCCAAAGAAAAGATGATCCGCAGATTCAATATCATGGCAAAATGAACATGTTGGGTTCCCGGGCCAGTTCCTTTTCCGCAAGTTGTCCCTAGTAGGGATGGCATTCTGAAACAGCTGCCAGAGGAAGATTTTAATTTTTAAAGGAATCCTAGCTTTCCAGATCAACTTGTAGTCAGGTCCTGACAAATCTTTTTCTAACCACTCATAAACAGATTTCATGGTAAAACCCCCCTGACCCATGGACTTCACCTGACCCATGGACTTCTAGTAATTTGTGTAAAAGCCACATCTTATTTGCTTGAGAAACGAAAGAGGATTTGGGGGTTGTTGGTTATATAGCCATCTATTTGGTTCGTAGGCATGAAAATATAGGAGAGATACTCGGGTCTAACTCCCAACATTTTGATGAGAAACATGGCGGGAAGAGCGTTTCTGATCTTGATGATAAGTTATGTTATCATGATCTGCCACCTGAACCTCTCTCACCATACTAATCTAGGGACTGGGATTAACAGCAAACTCCATGCTACATGCCCAATCTACACAGAGGTGAGGTTTCGTCTGAAAATTTGCACTGATCATGCTATATTGCATACAAAAGAAACATGGTTAAACGAGAAGGGATTGAATCATCGACGTAGTGTGCCTCTTTAGAAAGGATCTATAATCGGGTGATGGTATCTATCCTTACGTGTGTATTATCCAAAAACAATTGGCGGCAACAGAGAGAACAGAGTTCGGCTAGTCTCCATGATATCGAGGCAAGTAGATCTGTATATGGGATGATAGGAGTGCCTGCAACTTGAGGAACAGAAATGTTTGGGTTTGGCATTGCACGTTTCAACTTTCGACTAGAACCTATGCTAGTATTTGATTTACTACCAACTTTAACCTGAACAGCACTTGTAGCTTTTCAGCAAACATGCGAGAGTTGGAGCTTTACCTCCTGCCTGCATTGTCTGGGGATTGTTTCTTAATGCTCCAAGTCCCAGGAAATAATTGAAAGAAGGCTCATGATTGGGTGCTTAAGAAAAAGACCTTTGCTGGTCAGAGAAAATGATTCCACCTGCAGCCCGGGTTTTCCGCCGTCCGTGCGAAAGCATTCGGCCCCTCGAATGGAGAGAACCAACTGCGGAATCCTTTCTAGATAAAGCCCCTGTTATGCGTCCAAGTTGAAGATTCAAACCAGTGTTTATTGTGACTATGCTAACATATACAGTAATTAGAACAAGTAATGGTCAGATTTCAGTACTGAATAACATGGCTTAACTAGAAACAAGAACAACAACGGGCTTCCAGCACGCATGCGCGCCCACAACATCAAACAAGAACATATGCACTCATGCAGGAATCAACAAAATTACGCTAGTTTCGTAGCTTATCACGTTATGTCTGGTTTATGTGTACTCTAGCAAATAATGCTTGCATGAACCCCAAAGTATAATTAACCAGAAATAACTTTGAAAACACAACGAAAGGATGAAAAATTACGGAAAAAGGATGGCGCAGAACGTCTTGTGACAAGCGATAGGGTTGCTCGGCTATGATGCGATCCACTACGGAATGCTGTGCTTTGCGTTCCATCATTGCCTAATCTGGCCGTGCAGGGACAGACTAATTGTTCTCGCCCAAGCTAAAGCCTCTTCAAAGCTCCAAACAAACAACATCTTTTTTGTTTTTTGCAACATCTTTTATTTCATGGTGATCAACAAATTATGACGCCAAGTCCAGTCCATTCAGTGCTCTGTGATATGGAGTGACGTAAGACAAAAACCTGTCATGCAGACACTTTGCCATCGAGTTGGTACTGAAACAAAACAATGCAACACGAAATGTTACCACGTACCGAGTTAACATGAGCAAGATACATGCTGTTCTGGTATGGTAACACGTGCGCACGCTAAGTGAGACCTCTACACTTGATTATGTGGCGGTGAATCGGTGATGCATACACCTGACAAAAAGTGTGTGTTCCTCTTCCTCTTCTTCTTTTCCGCAGAATAAAAATGGAAGATTCCATAAAGCAGATGTTGCATCATTGCCGTTCGTGTAACAAAGCATACAAGTGCTGGCAGTGGAGGCAGCACTTGGCTGGACAAAACGCTCAACTTTGGTGAACCACATAAGAGATTTTGGTTTAATTATTCTGCATTTCCCCCGCTTTATAAAGCTAGCCAAAAATTCTGCAGCATTGCCAACAAGTATTCTTTAACATATTTCACATAGGTAGGATATTAAAATGGAAATCCCAGGCAAAAACACTATTAAAAAAATCTACATATTTATCGGAAACTATTGCAGACAGATCAAGGCCAAGTAAACTAAAGGATGATATGCTAATAAGAAGTTATTTAATTACAGAACTTGCCATATAAAATAAATGCTTATTTACAACAGAGAGGCGCCATTATTTTAACAAAAAAGGAAAATAGACCCACTAGAACTCTATAATGTAGCATCTCAAGTTTTTAATCGACAAACATTCAAAGATAGTTGAATTATATATCTACGAGCAACCCAACATGTGATTACTAAAGTAAATATGTGACGTAAAAACCTCAGTAATTAATAACCTACTGAAAACCCTCTGCCAATCTCCATGCAGAAACAATTAACTTGAGATTAGCCTACTGCACTAGTACTATGTTCTCAGGCATCTTCAATACCCAATGCTGAAAATATTTCAGATCATGATGCAAATTTCATGAATAACCTTATCACCACATGTATATTGGATAGCTATCAGATGCTGAATGAGCCGACAACATCACTATTGCTCAATGTCCATGCCATTTATCTAACCATATGAACTATTTACACCCGACATCATCACTATTGCATAATATCCATGCCATTTATCTGACATATGAACTATTTACATGTCCTCCGCGACTGTGAGAACAAAATGTCTGAAGCAACAGTCACAGAAAATGCTGGAGCATCCAACAACAGCAGTGATCAAACCTTGCATAATCAATCGGATCTGTAGCCATCCTTGTAACATGCATTAGGCATCAGGATGTTTGAATTGATTTTGTGATTCTTGAATCTGACCACTCTAAAAGAAATGGAGTCTAGTTGAGCATTTCCACATTTCTAGCTCCACAAGAGAGGCGACCTGTATAGCAACAGAAATTCATTAGAACTACCACGGTTAACTGAACAAGAGTATAGTCCCAAGAGTTGTACTCTCTGCTGGAAAAGGCAGTGCCTAGGAGGCGCTTAGGCACGCCTAGGCACTAGGCAATGGCCAAACGCTTCGCTTCAGGCATAAGCTGAAGTCTAGGCAGAGCAAGTAAGAAATTCTCTACCCAAGCAAGAAATCATGCCATATTGCACTGATATGCCAAAAGGGTCATATTCCAATCGTGGTAGCTCGTAGTTAACATACTTATATGCCCTAAATTAATAAAATACATATATAATAACCACATATACACCCTGATAGTAAAAGTTATATAACCGCCTAGGCTGCGCCTAGGGCGCTTAAGCACCGCCTAGGCACTAGGCGAAGGCTAACCGCCTCGCTTACGCCTACCGTTTTTTCCAACCTTGCTTGTACTACAAGGTTAGGGCTACTGTTGGAAGTTTACCTATCACCTTGCTGGGGCATTGTGCGGAAGTGTCGGAAAACAAGCGCTAGGAGAGCCAGTATTGCTGTCAAAACCCTGATTTTGATGAAAAGCGTCGATACGCACTACATGTCTTGAATTCCCATCATTCTTCGGGTTTTCATTTCTGGCACTGGCAGCCATATTTTGCCTCTGATTAGATCAACCATGTCATAAGTAACTGCTTAAGCAATAAAATATATACACCACATGCTATGAAATATATGATGCTCGCATCATTTTGATGCGTTCTTAATTCAAAATAGCATGCATGTTAGCCTGTTCGAGAGTATATACACACCCTGATCCTTTCGTCAATAATGTCAAGGAATAACCTGTAACAGAAGCACAACTACTCACATATACCAGAACTAGTAAATTTTATGTGGTGCTGCTCATATGGTAAAATTAACTAAATGTACCATTATTTACTGGATTTACATTGGAAAGATGGGTTCTCATTATGAACTGTATGAAACAATTGCATTTGGCCACATTCCAGTAAACATGAAACCTTTAGCAAAGTAAATTTCTACTTAGAAATTCTCTGAGAACACCAGTAAGTTCTACACAAGCATGCAGCACACTTGAGCATCTGTAGACTGAAACCAAAAACAGTGGAGTACAATAATTAAAGTAATGTAGAAAATGTAGTGGTAAGAAACTGAATATACTCTGAGTCAATAAGTGGAGATTGTTATCTTCAATTAATAAAACTAGTCATAAACAAACTGATCAGTAACTGTCAGTAACTCAGTATGATGCATGGTAGGGTAAGGATCTCTCTGTTTCCAATTTCACCTGTAACTGTGCAGCTGACCCGGTCATATGGCTTGACTCCATCTGTTCATGGGCTTCATTTGGATGGACATCCCCATTTACACCTGTTAGTCATAAGTTCAGATAAGAGATCAATATTGTAGTCAATTTTATCAAAACATGTGTCATGTGGCAGAATCTCTAGTCTGATCTACTAACAGCAAAATGCAGCTATAAACTGAAGCAAGAACTGTACGTTAGTACTTAAGAAAAGTGACACGTTAAGCAACCATGCCATGTCCACTGCTTTCAAAGTCAAAATCCTTATATCTAATCACTGTGGCCCATTTACAATATAATAACATCAAGTGATAGCATGCTACAAAACCCTACACAAGATAGATGATTCTCATTGATTGGTGTTAAGAGTATTGCTCATGTTTATACCATTTATATTTATATATACAGTTTAGACCCATAGCAAGCCCATAAGGCCAGTGTACCCTAGGGTGTATCCCTCTATTTGCAATACAGGAAAGTCGATTTGGGCATTTCCTCTATTCAGAGGACGTAATATCAGCACTGCAGCCCCCAAATCCTTCCTTTCAAGCTCATGGCCATCCTGACTGTGTCTTTCTTTACCAATCTGCTGCTGCTGCTCCCTCATGAATCTGCTGCTGCTGCTGCCCCTCACCAATCTGTTGCCACTGTTGTTTGTCTAGCTCCCAGTGTTGCTATTTGGCGGAGCCGAGTTGCTAGTGGAGATAAATTGGGTTGATTGCTTGTCTGCTTGTGCTAGTTGTTGCCGACAGCTAGTTGTTTAACTGTGGAAAGAGTTTAGCTAGGTCCTTGGTGCATTTTGTTGCAGCTATCATAGCAAAAGAGATGCCTCCAACTACAGAGAACGTGCATTCTCGGTCAATGAGACTGGAAAGAGTTGTAAGGGTTGTCGATCTCAGTGACCACCATTTGACCAAGGAAGATGAAGCCACAAAAAGGCAAAATGATGATGCTAAGGTCATTGGTGCTTTGATTCTCAATGGTATCCTTCACTTAGGATGAGTCTTAACTCTTAAGTATCACTAGCAAAGGTGATATGGAAGCATTTTGAGAAGCAATAGATTCACCCAAATGGAGCCCTTCACTTTTCTTACTGCAAAGTCTGCACAATCTTCGCAAAGAGGGCATGTCCATAGAGGATTACTGTGGAGCTTTCACTCGCATCTCTAGCCAGCTTATCTTGATGACTTCAATGAGTTGTACTGGATGTGATCTTGTATGGCCGAGAACAAGCATTAGCATCGAACATTTATGTTTCAGTCTGCGATGGACCTCAAGGAGGAGTTTGAGATTAGTCGCACCCAGTTGCTTGGTCGTCCCACTCTTCCCACCATGGATAAGGTACTTTCTAATCTCATTGACACGTCTCCGCTCTCTAGCCACACATACTGCTTCCGGTGACTTATATGTATACCTTAGGCCCCCAGTATAGCAAGCCCATGCATCCTAGGGTATATACCTCTCTTTGCAACAGGGAAGTTTTGGGCATTTCTTTTCTATTTAGCTAACAATGCTAGCCCTCAAGTTACACGATAATCTAAATGAATACTCTTATTTATATGTTTATGAAAAGGTGCAAAAGCTAAGTTACCCGCTCGTTTGTCAAGATGTGCTGGGATTGCTCGAGCAATAGTTGCCCCAGGAACATGCTACAAAAAGTAAGCGAGTTTGTCAGGTAGACACTAAAGTTGCACCATGCCGAAATATAGTAGATAAAAAATTACTCTGAACCACTGACCGTTCTGTAATAGGCTCCAATGAGATTAAATATTCATAAACTAAATCTATTTATGTAGGAAAATGAGATTCCATTTGAACATGATACGTATTATAATTTCATTTTGAAAAGCATTTGTCCCATAAACAGTATCATTGCTTAGGAATAATCATAGCATATGGCAAAGAGAACCAGAGGATGAGGAGGGGAGTTCTGGTGCAAGATCAAATCGCATCAAGGAATCCAAAACTAATGAATGGTAGATTAAATGCAAACTGAAACTTACTGTAAAAGTACTTGCAATAAAACTTAAATATTTTAACCCCTGATGAAGTACCTGGGTCTTTTGGCCTTGTTTATATTTCAAAACAGTCCAGTCAAAGACATAATCAAAATCATAACCTGTTGCAAGATGAGCAGAACATTGGGTGAAATATGCAAGTAAAAACTCAGATAGGATCTGTTGAACCAATGTACTCCTCTGTTCCAAATTACATGACATTTTTATTTGCACAATATCTAATATGCAGTTTTGACCATTACCTTTTGTGAATACCTAAAAGATAAACAATTTTTCATGACAAAGCTAACAGTACCATTTGCACCTAATCAATCTATAGCTTTTTTATTAATTGGTTTTGAAATATAGAGAAGTTTGACTGCAAGCTTTCTAAAATGCCATCTATTTCCAAATTGAGGTAGGACCTTTTAACAGTGCTATTACAGAGGTATACACTATATACTCCCTCTGTTCCATAATATAGTGCATATAGATTTTTTTAAGTCAAACTTCATAAAATTTGACCAAGTTTATAAGGAAAAATATCTATATTTACAATATCATTTAAATATAATATGAAAATATGTCTCACGATGCATCTAATAGTATGTATTTGGTATTGCAGATGTAGATCCTTTTCTCTAAAAATTTAGTCAAAGTTTACAAAATTTGACTTTGAAAAAAATCTATACACTATATTACGGCGGAGGAAGTACTGTGTAGTACTACTAAATGAAGGAATACCTTGGCGGTCGAATAAGTCTCGAAAAAGGCGCTTCACGAATCCATAATCAGGCCGCTGATCAAATGTCAACGACTTGCAGTAGTGGAAGTAAGATGCAAATTCTACCGGACAGGATTTGCATAACACCTGATAAATAAATAAAATTCAGCTACAGATGTAAAAGTACAATTTCTGAAGCTTGGTTTAATATGCTTCTGAGATAAACCTCGATAGGTGTCGAAATCTTTTTCTCACATATCTTCTCATACTTCTGCTTTTTCGTTGCAGCTTTTAGTCCCTGCCAGGGGAGACTGTACACACCAATACATGGCAAAAAAATTAGAGAAATTACCGAAATGGATAATAAGACCTCAATGTTCTGATAGCTTTGATATTATACTTAAACAAAATTGAGATTGGTATCAAACCCTGTTACATTTCCCACAAAAAAAGGTACTTGGAAACATGTCACGGAAAAGGCACACAGATTCACAACAATTTGCTGGTGTAACTTGAGATATAATGGATTTTCGTTAACCAGCTGCACAAATGTCATGCGTGCATTGATATGGCATAATAGTGAAGTCTGCTTTGAAATGAGGGGTTTCATATTTACAGTTTGTTCTAGGGAAATCTTTGTAAGATGCAGCCCAAACATGCTAACAAAACAAGCAGAGATATAAGATCCCATGCTACAAGGCCTATTTTGAGCTGAGCAACATCAGTTCATACCTACAGGCTACAGCTAGACTGCTAGAGTATCTAAAAGTGTGAAGAAAGTCGTAGTTTCTCAAAAGTAGGTTCTTGAAACTGCTTGTTTTAGATATGATGTCTATTTACATATCTTATAAAAAGTTGACTTGCACTCCTTGATGTGTTTTCAAGCACACTGCATCCCAGATGCTGTGCTCATAAGCAACATAGTAGTTCCACAGAACAGCAGTATAAGCCTACCTTCCTCGGAGAAAATATAGGAGAACATAGCCAAGAGATTCCAAATCATCCCGTCGACTTTGCTCTGCCAGTAAATAAAAAAATGTTTAAAATCAAATCTAAATGATGATTTGACAAGTAACCAACTGATCATGACTTACCAATTCCAAGGTGAGTGTTGCTACTTGCATAACGTGCAGTGCCAGTTAAGTTCTTATGTTCCCTACAGTAAAGCAGCAGTTCGATATTAAATGGCTGATCAAAGATCATGAACAAGTTGCATTTATATATATGCCGATTGCAAGGTACACAGGCATTCTTTATAAGTACAAGAGAACAAAGCTGAAAACCCGTATAATTGGGCAATAAAATTAACAAAAAAGGGAAAATCTGGCATTATATAATTTATATTGTTGTTTTCATATAGAGGCCATCACACTATGATGCAGAGTGGTCTGTAAACAATCAAGATATTATGATAGCAAAAGGCTATTGTTGATGGAACCTAGAAGACTAACTTAGTAAAATATTGTGATGGGAACATTCCCACATAGTAAAGAGCAAAGTAGCAGTGGTCAAGTACCACATGGGAGACACCAATTGAAATTACAGACATAGGTCATAAGGTGGAGGCCATGATGTGTCACAGGTCCAATTCAGTGCACTACCGCTGTAACTATAATTTCCATATGGCACAAAAAAGGTAAAGTGGGGGCAACGGAAATGACAACAGATAACAAGTATTGGGTCAGCTAACTGCTTAAATCAATTCTGAGCAAGCAGAATTACATTTAGTTTGACACTAGTAAAAAAGTCAACCTATGGTACCATCTTCTACCAAAAAACGCATCTTCAGAAATATATGTACCTGTAAGGAATATGTCGATTCGTAGTAGAATCCCGGTATCTTTTTGCAAGCCCAAAATCAATTACATAGACCTGATAAGCACAAGCAGAAATATCATTGATGAGATTGTTCAGCGCATTAACAACTTAACATGGAGCTTTAGTGCACCACAACAAGTACCTGATTTGCCTTCCGGCCGAGACCCATTAGAAAATTGTCAGGTTTTATGTCTCTATGCAAGTATCCTTTGGAATGCATAAATTCTATCCTTGTAAGCTGTTAGGATTATATAGAAAAGAGAAAAGCTGGCATTACTTAATCAGAGATGGAACTCAATGCATGCATGCAAAAATTATATCAATATTTAATGGGGGCAACGAAAACTTCAGCCAACTGTATTCCACATGCGGCTACTTAACTACATCTAGATTAACTGCACATTATTTCGAACTATGCAAATAAATATGAAGCATATAGAAGCAACATATACAAGAAAATATCTGCTAGTGCATAGTGGAACCCTCTATAGAAGTCCTGGCAGTAATTATTTCAATTGCTGCCTATTCTCTATTATTAAGTAGTGGTAATGTGGTATTGAAAAGAGCAACACAATAATGGAACTCTCCAAGGAAATCCTCAAGAATAGACATTCAGTGTTTGGTTACCATCAGATATATTTCTTTTTTCCTGTGAGTTCCACAAGAATTCAAATTGCTGAACAAACGTTGACACTTTCCAAATGGCTTTCAGTGTTCGGCATAAGGTAATGAAATAAAGTGAAATAAACGGTTACTAATTACCATTTGGTCTGCAAGCATTAGGACAGTCTTCAAGGTGAATTTTCTGCCGCAGTAGACAAACAAATCCTCTAAGCTCGGCCCCAACAGATCAATGATAAGAACATTTTCCTCCCCATCTACACCACACCATTTAACATTCGCAATGCCACCTGGAAGCCAAAACATTCCCTGTCAACTCCGGATCTTATCCAAATAAACCCACCAACCATGGAACTAAGGAGAATTGGATGACAGGGCATACATACTTCCTCCTTGCAGGGCGTTGTAGATCTTTGCCTCATAAAACAGCTGGGGGTGCTTTGAGCTGCTACTTTCCTGCCAGTGAGGTTACCAAAATAAGGATTCGGAGATGGTGTGTGCAAGAAAAAGGGGTTTCACTAGGCAAGTAGGCAGTGCATATAACAATAACACTCAAACTTTCCTTTCCCACTGGTATGCTTGCTCTCACAAGGCAAGCCATGAAGTGGGATGGGGGGAAAGCAGGGGCACCAACTGAGCTTTGACAATAACAATCAAACTTTCCGCTCCCACTCGTATGCTTGGTCTCACAACTTTTTCCTGCAAGGCTACAAATACAATTCCTCTACGCCAAGCGTCATTATGACCAACCACCACCTGTATCGATCATCACCCAAGATGCTAAGAGGGAGCATTCTAGAAAGGAAAGGGGAAAGCAGGCCAAGTAGCCATACAATTAAATAAAAGGCGTGTGCTTCGACCTTTCTGACTACATGATTACCAGCATTTTCTAATCCCATTATGATCAGCCCAAAACAAGCAAGAGCGACGACTAACAGACAAATTCGGGACAGCAATCGAATAATGCATCCGCGCGAGGGGAAGCAAGCAAACCAATCCAGCATTCCACCTATATATCCGCTTAACTCAACAGCAATCCAATCAGGCAATCACCCACCTCTCCACTTGAGCCAACTACTCAACAGCAACCCAATCGAAAATTGAAGTATGAAACAGGGCAGAACAGGGCAGGGCTGAGAGGAAACAGGGGATACAGGACTCACAATCTTCACCGCGACGATCTCGTAGGTGTCCATATCCGTGGCTGCAGCAGCAGCAACAGCGACAGCATCAGACGGCTATGGATAGAGTCGAAGAGGAAAAAAAAACTGAACAAACGCGGGCGGCGGCGGCGGGGAATCGAACGATCGCTCACCGAGGTAGATGACCCCGAAGGAGCCGGAGCCGATCTTCCGGCCGAGCTTGAACTTGCGGCCGACGATGCGGTCCATGCCGCCAGTCCTGAACACTTCTTCCCCCGCCCGATTCCAGAGGAGGGGACGGCGGGCGGCGTCGTGTGGTGGGGGCTTCGGGTTTGCCTGGCGTGGAGCGGGGGCAGAAGAGAAACGCGCGGTGAGACGTGCGAACTAAGAAGAGAAGAGACGGTGGTGGGGTTCACTGGCGCTGCGTCGGTCGCTTGCTTTATTTCGGCCGCGGGGTCGAGTCGGGTCGGCCGAGAGAGAAGAGAAGGGAAGGGAGACGGGCCGGCGTAGGGCCGCGGCGGAAAGGGGCGGTCGTAATAGCCGTGTGGGTTAGGTGACGTGACGGCGGCTTAATCTTATCCCCTGTGGGGTGGCGCTTCTCACGCGGGATGTGCCACGTTTTCGACAATCGGTCTCTGGCTCGCGGCGTCGGTGTTGCGCGTGCTTGCGTTCCACGTCATAATTTTCCATACACATTACTTTGAGTAGTCATAGATTTTGTTTCCATCTTATAATTTGTCTTTACAATAGCGCCTCTGTTCTGTATAAATCTATCTATAGTTAACAAACTACATCAAGAATCCTGAAAAAGGAATAGGTATGTGATACACGATAAGTAAACTGACACCCAAAAATTCTATAAAAATTATATCTATAAGTTTTGGAATATTTAATAATTTTTATAAGTTTTGGGATATTTAATAATTTTTTTAGAAAAAGAAGCATCCAGACGGTGCCGGGGGGGGGGGGGGGGGGCACACGGGCTAGGGTGCGACCTACCCCCTAGTCGCGCCACCTGTCCGTGTGGGGGACACGTGCACCTTCCTGACTCCGACTTTCGCACGTAAGCTTGTCCTGCACGGTAAAAATTCCTATAAATTCCTGAGATATTCTGATCTACGTAAAGATTTCCTCTTGTTTTCATTTCGAGCTATTTTCTATCAGTGTTTTGAGGACAAGTTCGCCATGTCTTCTTCCTCCTACACCGTTGATGATGATGCTTAGCGGTTGAAGGGGGAAATTAAGAGAGAGCTTATGGAACATGTTGTGATGGAGGAGGAATCAGTGAACTCCATAGAAGCTCAGGCACCAGAATCTTTACGGGAAATCCTAGCTAGCATCTCGACTACCCCAGTTTCATCCAGGACCCCGGAGACAACAAGAATTCACTTGGGCTTCAAGGTATTAGAGGGATCCATTTCAAAGAAGCCCTCGACCAGGTTACATAGGAATCCTTTTCATAATTTGGTTAACAGTTATGGAGTTGAGAATAATTCCCAATTGTGTATACCCTCCAACTGAGACATCTCCCATCCAAGCGAAAGTGATGCATGAAGGAAAAGCTATGGGGACCAGAAAACAAGGATATCATGCGTGAGGTGAAGAATAATGCTACACAATGACTGCTTCATAAGATCCAATACCTGAAGGAGATCCTTTTGGATTTCCTCAAATAGAATAAGTGAGCTCCTTCACCACCAGCATTAGCAAAGAAGGAGACTTGAGTACTTGGGTATGGGCACCCCCCTTGGCTTGCTCCAAACTTGGCAGAGGTGCTCCGGTATCGTATCATCACCTCTATCATCATTATTATCTATTAGTTCGATCCTTAGTTAAATCGTGGTTTAGAAAAAAGTTATAATATGAAATAGTTCATAATATGTGTTATCGTTCCTTCGTGTTTTCGTCGTGTCCGTTGGTGAGAGTATCTATAATAAAGAATAGTATGAGATTTTTTTTTGTTTTTTCATTATTGTGTATCTTAGCATTGCAAATCATTTCATATGTGTATCTCATGGGAAGTAGTGGCTTCACATTGGGTGTGGGAAGTAAAATCTATTGGAATTTAACAAGCACAATATTTCTCATTTGAACAATTCATGGAAGATTAGTACAAGGAAGAGAGACTTCACATGAAAAGATACTATCTTGGACATCTTTTATGATTGTGAACCCTCATTGAATATTTTCACACTTGATCAAATAGTTGATATTGGACAAGGAAGACAAGATAATGAGTTATGTTCATGTATATTTGCATAAAAGTTATATTGTCATGGATCCTCTAACATTTGGTGTTTGTTTATAATCTTTTCTAGCCAAATACTTTCGCACTAAGTAGAGATACTACTTTTTCATCCAAAAACCATAAACCCACTTTCTTCCCTGAGAGTCCACTATAACTTTCTATGGATCGAATAAGATCCTTCATGTAAGTTGTCACCGGTGCATGCATTAAAAATTGCCCCAAATATGTATATCTTTTATTGGATGGTAAGTAAGATTCGTACGAACTTGTGGTAGTGGAGTAATAAAAACGACAGACTGCTCAATAAGTGCCACTATCGCAATGGGCAATATTAAAGTGATGTCCCTTTTCATTAAAAACTCTAAAAACTTAGACATCTAACTTGAAAGCGCAAGAAAATCTCTCCCTCCCTCTGCGAAGGGCCTATCTTTTACTTTTTCTGTTAACTTTGTTTTTATGTCCAGTCTATTTCTTCTTATTCCAACCTCAAATATGTTGTGAAACGTAGTAGAAAAAATCACCCAACAAGATTCATATAGGGTTTGGGTCAACGATCGTTACCGACTCCGGAGTGCAGCGGAAGTAGATGAGTCGGTATAAATTGTACTTGGAGTCCCTCGAACCGTTGATGACGATCCCGCAAATCGCCCTCAAATGATCCCTAGAATGGGAGACCGAAAGCACGGCCTCTCTACTTGGTTGCAAGCGTACAGTCTTCACGATCGGGCAGCGCTTCGCCGTCCAGAGCCGGAGAATTAAAGGGAGGAGATTAGAACCACACTGGGCTTCTAATTATGAGGATTAGAGGAACTAGGTCTAGCTCTAAATTGTCAACTAGGACCAAGTACAACTAGAACTAGATGAACTAGAGGAGGCTCCAAAACTTGTGTACTCAAAAGTGGCAAAACCCTCTAATATATATGGGTTGGAGGGGAGAGGGAGGGGCACCACAAGGAGGGAAAGGATTCCCCTCCTTGGTCGTCCAATGGGAGGGGAGTCCCCCTCCGATTCGGCCTCCCCTCCCTTCCCAAGTGGGAAAAGGGGGCGTCACCTCCACTTGGGCCCAAGTAGCTTTCCACCATTTGGCCTTTTAAGACCCACTGATATTAAATTAAATATAAAAGCCTCCTAAAGATTACTAGAGCCTTTTATTATTAATTTAACATCTCTAGAAACATATTCCCCCTATATATTATTTATCGCTAATACCTGATACGTCTCCAACGTATCTATAGTTTTTGATTGTTCTATGTTGTTGTATTATCATTCTTGGATGTTTCACAATCATTTTATAGCAACTTTATATCATTTTTTGGGACTAACCTATTGGCATAGTGCTCATTGCTAGTTGTTGTTTTTTGCTTATTTTTTACTTTGCATAATATCAATACCAAACGGAGTCCAAACGCAACGGATTTTTTTGGATCAGAAGACACCTTGGGGGCCAAGAAAGCACCAAGAAGATCCCCGTGGGGACCACAAGACACTGATACGTCTCCAATGTATCTATAATTTTTTATTGTTCCATGCTATTATATTATCTGTTTTGGATGTTTAATGGGCTTTAATATGCACTTTTATATTATTTTTGTGACTAACCTATTAACCGGAGGCCCAGTGCCAGTTGTTATTTTTTTGCCTATTTTAGTGTTTCGCAGAAAAGGAATATAAAACGGAATCCAAACGGAACGAAACCTTCGCCAGGATTTTTTTTGGAACAAATGCAATTCAGGAGACTTGAAGTGAAGGTCAAGGAACCAACGAGGCGGCCACGCAGTAGGGCGGCGCGCCCAGGGGGGCAGGCGCACCCCCCACCCTCGTGGGCCCCTCGTAGCTCCACCGACCTACTTTATTCGCCTATATATACTCTTATACCCTGAAAACATCCAGGGGAGCCACGAAACCCCTTTTCCACCGCGACAACCTTCTGTACCCGTGAGATCCCATCTGGGGACCTTTTCCGGCGATCTTCCGGAGGGGATTCGATCACGGAGGGCTTCTACATCAACACCATAGCCTCTCCGATGATGTCTGAGTAGTTTACCACAGACCTTCGGGTCCATAGTTATTAGCTAGATGGCTTCTTCTCTCTCTTTGGTTCTCAATACAAAGTTCTCCTCGATGTTCTTGGAGATCTATTCGATGTAATTCTTTCTGCGGTGTGTTTGTCGAGATCCGATGAATTATGAGTTTATGATTAAGATTATCTATGAACAATATTTGATTCTTCCCTGAATTCTTATATGCATGATTTGATATCTCTGCAAGTCTCTTCGAATTATCAGTTTGGTTTGGCCTACTAGATTGATATTTCTTGCAATGGGAGAAGTGCTTAGCTTTGGGTTCAATCTTGCGGTGCTCGATCCCAGTGACAGAAAGGGAACCGAGGCACATATTGTATTGTTGCCATCGAGGATAAAAAGATGGGGTTTATATCATATTGCTTGAGTTTATCCCTCTACATCATGTCATCTTGCCTAATGCGTTACTCTATTCTTATGAACTTAATACTCTAGATGCATGTTGGATAGCGGTCGATGTGTGGAGTAATAGTAGTAGATGCAGAATCGTTTCGGTCTACTTGACACGGACGTGATGCCTATATTCATGATCATGCCTAGATATCATCATAACTATGCGCTTTTCTATCAATTGCTCGGCAGTAATTTGTTCACCCACCGTAATATATACTATCTTGAGAGAAGACACTAGTGAAACATATGGCCCCGGGTCTACTTTACATTATATAAGTTTCCGATCTACATTTCTAGTTTACTATTTATTTTGCAATCTTTATTTTCCAATCTATACAACAAAAATACCAAAAATAGTTATCTTATTATCTTTATCAGATATCACTTTTGCAAGTGGCCGTGAAGGGACTGACAACCCCTTTATCGCATTGGTTGCAAGGTTCTTATTTATTTGTGTAGGTACTAGGCGACTTGCGCATAGTCTCCTACTGGATTGATACCTTGGTTCTCAAAAACTGAGGGAAATACTTACGCTACTTTGCTGCATCACCCTTTCCTCTTCAAGGGAAAACCAACGCATGCTTAAGAGGTAGCAAGAAGGATTTCTGGCGCCGTTGCCGGGGAGATCTACACTCAAGCCAAGACATACCAAGTACCCATCACAAACTCCTATCCCTCGCATTACATTATTTGCCATTTTCCTCTCGTTTTCCTCTCCCCCACTTCACCCTTGCCGTTTTATTCGCCTCTTTTCCATTCGCCCTTTTTCGGTTCGCCTTCTTTCACTTGCCTCCTGTGTGATTGTGTGTTGGATTGATTGTTTGTCACGATGGCTCAAGACAATACTAAATTATGTGACTTTTCCAATACCAACAATAATGATTTTATTAGCACTCCGATTGCTCCTCTTACCGATGCTGAATATTGTGAAATCAATACTGCTTTGTTGAATCTTGTCATGAAAGATCAATTTTCTGGCCTTCCTAGTGAAGATGCCGCTACCCATCTAAACATCTTTGTTGATTTATGTGATATGCAAAAGAAGAAAGATGTGGATAATGATATTGTTAAATTGAAGCTATTTCCGTTTTCGCTTAGAGATTGTTCTAAAACTTGGTTCTCTTCTTTGCCTAAAAATACTATTGATTTATGGAATAAGTGCAAAGATGCTTTTATCTCTAAGTATTTTCCTCCCGCTAAGATCATCTCTCTTATAAACGATATTATGAATTTTAAGCAACTTGATCATGAGCATGATGCACAAGCTTGGGAGAGGATGAAATTAATGATACGTAATTGGCCTACACATGGTTTGAATTTATGGATGATTATATAGAATTTTTATGTTGGATTGAATTTTGCTTCTAGAAATCTTTTAGATTCGGCCGCGGGAGACACTTTTATGGAAATCACTTTAGGAGAAGCTACTAACTCCTAGATAATATTATGGTTAATTATTCTCAATGGCACACCGAAAGATCTACTAGTAAAAAAGTTCATGCGATAGAAGAGATTAATGTTTTGAGTGGAAAGATGGATGAACTTATGAAGTTGTTTGCTAATAAGAGTGTTTCTTCTATTCCTAATGATATTCCTTTGTCCACTTTGATTGAGAATAATAACGAATCCTTGGATATGAATTTTGTTGGTAGGAACAACTTTGGTAATAACGCGTATAGAGGAAACTTTAATTCTCGGTCATTCCCTAGTAATTCCTCTAATAATTATGGTAATTCCTACAACAACTCTTATGGAAATTTTAATAAGATGCCCTCTGATTTTGAGATTAGTGTTAAAGAATTTATGAATTCGCAAAAGAATTTCAGTGCTTTGATTGAAGAAAATTTGCTTAAGGTTGATGAGTTGGCTAGGAACATGGATAGAATTTCTCTTGATGTTGATTCTTTGAAACTTATATCTATTCCACCTAAGCATGATATCAATGAGTCTCTCAAAGCCATGAGAATTTCCATTGATGAGTGCAAAGAAAGAACCGCTAGGATGCGTGCTAAGAAAGATTGCTTTGTGAAAGCGTGTTCTTCTAGTTTTCATGATAATAATGATGAAGATCTAAAAGTGATTGGTGTGTCTCCTATTAAATGTTTGTTTGCCAATATGAATCTTGTTAAAGATGGGACTGGATATGAGTCAACTTTAGTTAAAAGGCGTCCCAATGATTCGGAGTTTTTAGATCTTGATGCAAAAATTAATAAAAGTGGGATTGAAGAGGTCAAAACTTTACATAGCAATGAACCCACTATTTTGGATTTCAAGGAATTTAATTATGATAATTGCTCTTTGATAGATTGTATTTCCTTGTTGCAATCCGTGCTAAATTCTCCTCATGCTTATGATCAAAATAAAGCTTTTACCAAACACATCGTTGACGCTTTAATGCTGTCCCATAAAGAAAAGCTTGAATTAGAAGTTTCTATCCCTAGAAAACTTTATGATGAGTGGGAACCTACTATTAAAATTAAGATTAAATATTATGAATGTTATGCTTTATGTGATTTGGGTGCTAGTGTTTCCACAATTCTGAAAACTTTGTGTGATGTGCTAGGTTTCCGTGAATTTGATGATTGTTCTTTAAATTTGCATCTTGCGGATTCCACCATTAAGAAACCTATGGGAAGGATTAATGATGTTCTTATTATTGAAAATAGGAATTATGTGCCCGTAGATTTCATCGTTCTTGATATAGATTGTAATCCTACATGTCCTATTATTCTTGGTAGACCTTTCCTTAGAACGATTGGTGCAATTATTGAAATGAAAGAAGGAAATATTAGATTCCAATTTCCGTTAAGGAAATACATGGAACACTTTCTTAGAAAGAAAATTAAATTTCCTTATGAATTATTATGAGAGTCACATATGGATTGCAGACCAAATATGACAATACTTAGATCTATCCTTGCTTTTATGCCTAGCTAGGGCCATTAAACGATAACGCTTGTTGGGAGGCAACCCAATTTTATTTTTGTTCCTTGTTTTTTATTCCTGTTTAGTAATAAATAAATCATCTATTCTCTGTTATGCATTGTGTTTTTTATGTTTTAATTAGTGTTTGCGCCAAGTAAAGCCTTTAGGATCTTCTTGGGTGATTGTTATTTGATCTTGCTGTAAAAAACAGAAGTATGCGCTCACGAGAATAATTTTCATTTTTACCAGAGAGCGATAAAATATCAATTCAAACTGCAGTAGATCAATGTACAAATTATTTAGGATTTCCTAATTTCTCAGGATTTTTGGAGTTACAGAAGTATCCGAAACCTACAGATTGCTACAGACTGTTCTGTTTTTGACAAATTCTGTTTTTCGTGTGTTGTTTGCTTATTTTGATGAATCTATGGCTAGTATCGGGGGGTATGAACCATAGAGAAGTTGGAATACAGTAGGTGTAATACCAATATAAATAAAGAATGAGTTCATTACAGTACCTTAAGGTGGTGGTTTGTTTTCTTATACTAACGGAGCTCATGAGATTTTCTGTTGAGTTTTGTGTTGTGAAGTTTTCAAGTTTTTGGGTAAAGATTTGATAGATTTTGGAATAAGGAGTGGCAAGAGCCTAAGCTTGGGGATTCCCAAGGCACCCCAAGGTAAAATTCAAGGACAACCAAAAGCCTAAGCTTGGGGATGCCCCAGAAGGCATCCCCTCTTTCGTCTTCGTCTATCGGTAACTTTACTTGAGGCTATATTTTTAGGCCATATTTTTATTCACCACATGATATGTGTTTTGCTTGGAGTGTCTTGTATGATTTGAGTCTTTGCCCTTTAGTTTAACACAATCATCCTTGCTGTACACACCCTTTTGGAGAGACACACATGAATCGGAATTTATTAGAATACTGTATGTGCTTCACTTATATCTTTTGAGCTAGATAATTTTGCTCTAGTGCTTCACTTATATCTTTTTAGAGCACGGTGGTGGTTTTATTTTATAGAAATTATTGATCTCTCATGCTTCACTTATATTATTTTGAGAGTCTTTTATAACAGCATGGTAATTTGCTTTGGTTACGAAATTAGTACTAATATGATAGGCATCCAAGATGGGTATAATAAAAACTTCCATATAGAGTGCATTGAATACTATGAGAAGTTTGATACTTGATGATTGTTTTGAGATATGAAGATGATGATATTAGAGTCATGCTAGTTGAGTAGTTGTGAATTTGATAGATACTTGTGTTAAAGTTTGTGATTCCCGTAGCATGCACGTATGGTGAACCGTTATGTGATGAAGTCGGAGCATAATTTATTTATTGATTGTCTTCCTTATGAGTGGCGGTCGGGGACGAGCGATGGTCTTTTCCTACCAATCTATCCCCCTAGGAGCATGCGCGTAGTACTTTGTTTCGATAACTAATAGATTTTTGCAATAAGTATGTGAGTTCTTTATGACTAATGTTGAGTCCATGGATTATACACACTCTCACCCTTCCACCATTGCTACCCTCTCTAGTATCGCGCAACTTTCGCCGGTACCATAAACCCACCATATACCTTCCTCAAAACAGCCACCATACCTACCTATTATGGCATTTCCATAGCCATTCTGAGATATATTGCCATGCAACTTTCCACCATTCCATTTATTATGACATGTTTCATCATTGTCATATTGCTTTGCATGATCATGTAGTTGACACCGTATTTGTGGCAAAGCCATCGTTTATAATTTCATACATGTCACTCTTGATTCATTGCACATCCTGGTACACCGCCGGAGGCATTCACATAGAGTCATATTTTGTTCTAAGTATCGAGTTGTAATTCTTGAGTTGTAAGTAAATAAAAGTGTGACGATCTTCATTATTAGAGCATTGTCCCATGTGAGGAAAGGATGATGGAGACTATGATTCCCCCACAAGTCGGGATGAGATTCCGGACGAAAAAAAGAGGCCATAAAAAAAGAGAAAAAAGGCCCAAATAAAATAAAAATAAAAAATGAGAGAAAAAGAGAGAAAGGGCAATGCTACTATCCTTTTTTCACACTTGTGCTTCAAAGTAGCACCATGATCTTCATGATAGAGAGTCTGCTATTTTGTCACTTTTATTTACTAGTGGGAATTTTTAATTATAGAACTTGGCTTGTATATTCCAATGATGGGCTTCCTCAAAATGCCCTAGGTCTTCGTGAGTAAGCGAGTTGGATGCACCCCACTTAGTTTCTTTTTGAGCTTTCATACACTTATAGCTCTAGTGCATCCGTTGCATGGCAATCCCTACTCACTCACATTGATATCTATTGATGGGCATCTTCATAACCCATTCATACACCTAGTTGATGTGAGACTATCTTCTCCTTTTTGTCTTCTCCACAACCACCATCCTATTCCACCTATAGTGCTATGTCCATGGCTCACGCTCATGTATTGCGTGAAGATTGAAAAAGTTTGAGAACATCAAAAGTATGAAACAATTGTTTGGCTTGTCATCAGGGTTGTGCATGATTTAAATTTTTTCTGTGATGAAGATAGAGCATAGCCAGAGTATATGATTTTGTAGGGATAACTTTCTTCGGCCATGTTATTTTGAGAAGACATGATTACTTTATTAGTATGCTTGAAGTATTATTATTCTTATGTCAATATTAAACTTTTGTCTTGAATCTTTCGGATCTGAATGTTCATGCCACAATAAAGAAAATTACATTGAAAATTATGCTAGGTGGCATTCTACATCAAAAATTCTGTTTTTATCATTTACCTACTCGAGGACGAGCAGGAATTAAGCTTGGGGATGCTGATACGTCTCCAGTGTATCTATAATTTTTTATTGTTCCATGCTATTATATTATATGTTTTGGATGCTTAATGGGCTTTAATATGCACTTTTATATTATTTTTGGGACTAACCTATTAACCGGAGGCCCAATGTCAGTTGCTGTTTTTTTGCCTATTTTAGTGTTTCACAGAAAAGGAATATCAAACGGAATCCAAACGGAATGAAACCTTCGCGAGGATCTTTTTTTGGAACAAACGCAATCCAGGAGACTTGGAGTGGAGTTCAAGGAAGCAACGAGGCGGCCACGAGGTAGGACGGCGCGCCCCCACCCTCGTGGGCCCCTCATAGCTCCACCAACCTACTTCCTTCGCCTATATATAGTCTTATACCCTGAAAACATCCAGGGGAGCCACGAAACCACTTTTCCACTGCCCCAACCTTCTGTACCCGTGAGATCCTTTCTGGGGACCTTTTCTGGCGATCTGCCGAAGAGCGATTCGATCACTGAGGGCTTCTACATCAACACCATAGCCTCTCCGATGATGTGTGAGTACTTTACCACAAACCTTCAGGTCCATAGTTATTAGCTAGATGGCTTCTTCTCTCTCTTTGGTTCTCAATACAATGTTCTCCTCGATGTTCTTGGAGATCTATTCGATGTAATTCTTTTTGCGTGTGTTTGCCGAGATCCGATGAATTGTGGGTTTACGATTAAGATTATCTATGAACAATATTTGATTCTTCTTTGAATTCTTATATGCATGATTTGATATCACTGCAAGTCTCTTCGAATTATCAGTTTGGTTTGGCATACTAGATTGATCTTTCTTGCAATGGGAGAAGTGCTTAGCTTTGGGTTCAATCTTGCGGTGCTCGATCCCAGTGACAGAAAGGGAACCGACACGTATTGTATTGTTGCCATCGAGGATAAAAAATGGGGTTTATATCATATTGCTTGAGTTTATCCCTCTACATCATGTCATCTTGCCTAATGCGTTATTCTGTTCTTATGAATTTAATATTCTAGATGCATGCTGGATAGCGGTCGATGTGTGGAGTAATAGTAGTAGATGCAGAATCGTTTCGGTCTACTTGACACGGACGTGATGCCTATATTCATGATCATGCCTAGATATCATCATAACTATGCGCTTTTCTATCAATTGCTCGGCAGTAATTTGTTCACCCACCGTAATATATGCTATCTTGAGAGAAGCCACTAGTGAAACTTATGGCCCCCGGGTCTACTTTACATTATATAAGTTTCCGATCTACAATTCTAGTTTACTATTTATTTTGCAATCTTTATTTTCCAATCTATACAACAAAAATACCAAAAATGTTTATCTTATTATCTTTATCAGATATCACTTTTGCAAGTGGCCGTGAAGGGACTGACAACCCCTTTATCGCGTTGGTTGCAAGGTTCTTATTTGTTTGTGTAGGTACTAGGTGACTTGCGTGTAGTCTCCTACTGGATTGATACCTTGGTTCTCAAAAACTTAAGCAAATACTTACGCTACTTTGCTGCATCACCCTTTCCTCTTCAAGGAAAAACCAACGCATGCTCAAGAGGTAGCAGACACCTGGGCGCGCCCAGGAGCCCAGGCGCCCAGGTGGGTTGTGGGCCCCATGGAGGTCCTCTACACCACCTCTTTGCCCTATAAATTCCCAAATATTCCAGAAACCCTAGGGGAGCAGACAAAACACAATTCCAGCTGCCGCAAGTTCTAGAACCACGAGATCCAATCTAACACCATCACAGAGGGGTTCATCATCCTCATTGGTGCCTCTCCGATGATGCGTGAGTAGTCCACCATTGACCTAAGGGTCCGTAGGTGGTAGCTAGATGGCTTCTTCTCTCTTTTTGCTTCTCAATACAATTGTCTCTTGGAGATCTATTTGATGTAACTCTTTTTGCGTGTGTTTGTTGGGATCCGATGAACTTTGAGTTTATGATCAAACCTATATCCATGAATATTATTTGAGTTTCTTTGATCTCTTATATGCATGATTATTTATAGCCTCCTATTTCTTCTTCGAATCTTTGGTTTAGTTAGGACAACTAGAACATTTTTTCTTGCCATGGGAAGAGATGCTTTGTGATGGGTTCGATCTTGCGGTGTCCTCTCCCAGTGACAAAAGGGGTAACGAGGCACACATGTATCGTTGCTATTAAGGATAACAAGATGGGGTCTATTCCTACATGAATAGATCTTGTCTATATCATGCCATCGTTCTTATTGTATTACTCCGTTTCTCCATGAACTTAATACACTAGATGCATGTTGGATAGCGGTCGATGTGTGGAGTAATAGTAGTAGATGCAGTCAGGAGTCGGTCTACAAATCTTGGATGTGATGCCTATATTATTGATCATTGCCTTGGATATCGCCATAATTATTCGATCTTCTATAAATTGCCCAACAGTAATTTGTTTACCCAACGTATGCTATTTTCTCGAGAGAAGCCACAGTGAAATCTACGGGCCCTGGGTCTATCTTTTATCATATTTGCTTTCAGATCTATTTTTCACCGCTTTTATTTTTAGATCTATTATTCCAAAAACCAAAAAATACCTTGCTGCACTTTTTCTTTATTTATTCTATTTCGTGTTTTATTCAGATCTATTTATCCAAACACATATAAACCAATCTATATTTTTACCGAGGAGGGATTGACAACCTCTGTTTACGCGTTGGGTTGCAAGGATTTGTTCTTTGTGTGCAGGTACCATTTACATAGTATTGCCTGGTTCTCCTACTGGATTGATACCTTGGTTTCATAACTGAGGGAAGTACCTACCGTAGCTATACTGCATCATCCCTTCCTCTTTGGGGAAATACCGACGCGGATTCAAGCCGCATCAATACCCAGTATTGCCCCATAAACTCTAAAACCCTTTTAGTGACCCCAAAACACTTTCGGTTCCTCTCAAAACTATTTCGAATATTAATGAAACAATTCCACAAATGAATTCTCGATACTCTCATCCTAATAACACTTAACGGATCATGATTACCTTAAGCTTGTGACCCCGTAGGTTCGGTAAATCATAGACATGAACGAAACCCCTTCGTTCAACGACCGATAGAGGAACCGTGGACGTCCATATCGATATCTATGATTACACGAATGACATTAAACTGAACCTTTAGTTATCTTGTGATGTTACCTTTGCTTCACAATACTTTACAAAACCTGAGATGCATCAGTATCCTCCTAAGTCATGCACATGCTCACTATACCGTTGATCCCGTTGCCGGTTTTGTTCTTTTTCTCATTGAAATGTTCCAGCATACCCGTGACGTAGTCACCTATGTATAGCCAGATGTGTTGGGGGAACGTAGTATTTCAAAAAAATTGCCTACGCACACGCAAGATCCATCTAGGTGATTCATAGCAACGAGAGGGGAGAGTGTGTCCACATACCCTCGTAGACCGAAAGCGGAAGCGTTTAGTAACGCGGTTGATGTGGTCGAACGTCTTCGCGATCCAACCGATCCAAGTACCGAACGCACGACACCTCTGCGATCTGCACACGTTCAGCTAGGTGATGTCCCTCATACTCTTAATCCAACTGAGGCCGAGGGAGAGTTTGGTCAGCACGATGGCGTGATGACGGTGATGATGAAGTTACCGGCGCAAGGCTTCGCCTAAGCACTACAACGATATGACCGAGGTGGAAATCTGTGGAGGGGGGCACCGCCACACGGCTAATACAACTATCAACTTGTGTGTTCTAGGGTGCCCCTGCCCCCGTATATAAAGGAGCAAGGGGGAGACCGGCCGGCCCTATAGGGGCGTGCCCCAAGTAGGATTCCTACTAGGAATAGGAATCCTATTCCTAGTAGGTTTCCAACAAGGAAGAGAGGGGGAGGAAGGAGAGGGAGAGAGGGAGAAGGAAAGGGGGGCGCCGCCCCCCTTCCCTAGTCCAATTCAGACCCAAGGGGGAGGGGGCGTGTGGCCTGCCCTAGCCGCCTCTCTCTCTCTCTCCACTAAGGCCCATGAGGCCCATTAGTTCCCCTGGGGGGGTCCGGTAACCCTCCGGCACTCCGGTTTTATCCGAAACTTCTCCGGAACATTTCCGGTATCCGAATATAGTCGTCCAATATATCAATCTTTATGTCTCGACCACTTCGAGACTCCTTGTCATGTCTGTGATCACATCCGGGACTCCAAACTACCTTAGGTACATCAAAACACATAAACTCATAATATCGATCGTCATCGAACGTTACGCGTGCGGACCCTATGGGTTCGAGAACTGTGTATACATGACCGAGACACTTCTCTGGTCAATAACCAATAGCGGAACCTGGATGCTCATATTGGCTCCTACATATTCTACGAAGATCTTTATCGGTCAAACTGCATAACAACATACGTTGTTCCCTCTGTCATCGGTATCTTACTTGCCCGAGATTCGATCGTCGGTATCTCAATACCTAGTTCAATCTCGTTACCGGCAAGTATCTTTACTCGTTCCGTAATGCAACATCCTGCAACTAAATCATTAGTTACATTGCTTGCAAGGATTATAGTGATGTGCATTACCGAGAGGGCCCAGAGATACGTCTCTGACAATCGGAGTGAGAAATCCTAATCTTGATCTATGCCAACTCAACAAACACCATCATAGACACCTGTAGAGCATCTTTATAATCACCCAGTTACGTTGTGACGTTTGATAGCATATACTAAGTGTTCCTCTGGTATTCGGGAGTTGCATAATCTCATAGTCATAAGAACATGTATAAGTTATGGAGAAAGCAATAGCAATAAACTAAACGATCATAGTGCTAAGCTAATGGATGGGTTAAGTCAATCACATCATTCTCTAATGATGTGATCACGTTCATCAAATGACAACTCTTGTCCATGGCTAGGAAACTTAACCATCTTTGATTAACGAGCTAGTCAAGTAGAGGCATACTAGTGACACCCAGTTTGTCTATGTATTCACACATGTACTAAGTTTTCGGTTAATACAATTCTAGCATGAATAATAAACATTTATCATGATATAAGGAAATATAAATAACAACTTTATTATTGCCTCTAGGGCATATTTCCTTCAGTCTCCCACTTGCACTAGAGTCAATAATCTAGTTCACATCGCCAGGTGATTTAACACCAATAGTTCACATCTTTATGTGATTAGTTCACATCTCCATGTAAATAGTACACAAAGGGTTTACTAGAGTCAATAATCTAGTTCGCATCGCTATGTGATTAACACCCAAAGAGTGATCATGTTTTGCTTGTGAGAGAAGTTTAGTCAACGGGTCTGTCACATTCAGAGCCGTATGTATTTTGCAAATTTTCTATGTCTACAATGCTCTGCATGGAGCTACCCTAGATAATCGCTCCCACATTCAATATGTATCTAGATCGAGACTTAGAGTCATCCAGATCGGTGTCAAAGCTTGCATCAACGTAACTCCTTACGACGAACTCTTTGTCACCTCCATAACCGAGAAACATTTCCTTATTCCACTAAGGATAATTTTGACCGCTGTTCAGTGATCCCATCCTGGATCACTATTGTACCCTATTGCCAAACTCATGGTGAGGTACACAATAGGTCTGGTACATAGCATAGCATACTTTATAGATGAAGGAAATATGCCCTAGAGGCAATAATAAAGTTATTATTTATTTCCTTATAATCATGATAAATGTTTATTATTCATGCTAGAATTGTATTAACCGGAAACATAATACATGTGTGAATACATAGACAAACAAAGTGTCACTAGTATGCCTCTACTTGACTGGCTCGTTAATCAAAAATGGTTATGTTTCCTAACCATGAACAATGAGTTGTTATTTGATTAAAGGGATCACATCATTGAGAGAATGATCTGATTGACATGACCCATTCCATTAGCTTAGCACCCGATCGTTTAGTATGTTGCTATTGCTTTCTTCATGACTTATACATGTTCCTATAACTATGAGATTATGCAACTCCTGTTTACCGGAGGAACACTTTGGGTACTACCAAACGTCACAACGTAACTGGGTGATTATAAAGGAGTACTACAGGTGTCTCCAAAGGTACATGTTGGGTTGGCGTATTTCGAGATTAGGTTTTGTCACTCCGATTGTCGGAGAGGTATCTCTGGGCCCTCTCGGTAATGCACATCACTTAAGCCTTGCAAGCATTGCAACTAAATGAGTTAGTTGCGGGATGATGTATTACAGAACGAGTAAAGAGACTTGCCGGCAACGAGATTGAACTAGGTATTGGAATACCGACGATCGAATCTCGGGCAAGTAACATACTGATGACAAAGGGAACGACGTATGTTGTTATGCGGTCTGACCGATGAAGATCTTCGTAGCATATGTAGGAGCCCATATGGGCATCCAGGTCCCGCTATTGGTTATTGACTGGAGACATGTCTCGGTCATGTCTACATTGTTCTCGAACCCGTAGGGTCCGCACGCTTAAGGTTACGATGACAGTTATATTATGAGTTTATGCATTTTGATGTACCGAAGGTTGTTCGGAGTCCCGGATGTGATCACGGACATGACGAGGAGTCTCTAAATGGTCGAGACATAAAGATTGATATATTGGAAGCCTATGTTTGGATATCGGAAGTGTTCCGGGTGAAATCGGGATTTTACCGGAGTACCGGGAGGTTACCGGAACCCCCCGGGAGCTAAATGGGCCATGATGGGCCTTAGTGGAAAAGAGAAGAGGCAGCCCTACATGGGCCGCACGCCCCTCCCCTCCCTTGGTCCGAATTGGACAAGGAGAGGGGGCCGGCCCCTCTCTCTCTTTTCCCCCTCCACAAGTCCTATTCCAACTAGGATTGGGGGGGGGGGAATCCTACTCCCAGAGGGAGTAGGACTCTCCTGGCGCGCCCTATGTGGCCGGCCAGCCTCCCCTCCTTTGGTCCTTTATATACTGAGGCAGAGGCACCCTAGAACACACAAGTTGATCCACGTGATCTATTCCTTAGCCGTGTGCGGCGCCCCCAGCCACCATAGTCCTCGATTATATTGTAGCGGTGCTTAGGCGAAGCCCTGTAGCAGTAGCACGTCAAGATCGTCACCACGCCGTCGTGCTGACGGAACTCTTCCCCGACACTTTGCTGGATCGGAGTCCGGGGATCGTCATCGAGCTGAACGTGTGCTAGAACTCGGAGGTGCCGTAGTTTCGGTGCTTGATCGGTCGGATCGTGAAGACGTACGACTAGATCAACCAAACGCTTCCGTTGTCGATCTACTAGGTATGTAGATCATACTCCCCCTCTCGTTGCTATGCATCACCATGATCTTGCGTGTGCGTAGGAATTTTTTTTGAAATTACTACGAAACCCAACAGTGGCATCCGAGCCTAGGTTTTATATGTTGATGTTATATGCACGAGTAGAACACAAGTGAGTTGTGGGCGATATAAGTCATACTGCCTACCAGCATGTCATACTTTGGTTCGGCGGTATTGTTGGATGAAGCGGCCCAGACCGACATTACGCATACGCTTACGCGAGACCGGTTCTCCCGACGTGCTTTGCACAGAGGTGGCTTGTGGGTGACAGTTTCTCCAATTTTAGTTGAACCAAGTATGGCTACGCCCGGTCCTTGCGAAGGTTAAAACGGAGTCAAATTGACAAACTATCGTTGTGGTTTTGATGCGTAGGTGAGATTGGTTCTTACTTAAGCCCGTAGCAGCCACGTAAAACTTGCAACAACAAAGTAGAGGACGTCTAACTTGTTTTTGTAGGGCATGTTGTGATGTGATATGGTCAAGACATGATGCTGAATTTTATTGTATGAGATGATCATGTTTTGTAACCGAGTTATCGGCAACCGGCAGGAGCCATATGGTTGTCGCTTTATTGTATGCAATGCAATCGCGATGTAATGCTTTACTTTATCACTAAACGGTAGCGATAGTCGTGGAAGCACAAGCTTGGCGAGACGACAACGATGCTACGATGGAGATCAAGGTGTCACGCCGATGACGATGGTGATCACGACGGTGCTTCGAAGATGGAGATCACAAGCACAAGATGATGATGGCCATATCATATCACCTATATTGATTGCATGTGATGTTTATCTTTTATGCATCTTATCTTGCTTTGATTGACGGTAGCATTATAAGATGATCTCTCACTAAATTATCAAGAAGTGTTCTCCCTGAGTATGCACCGTTGCGAAAGTTCTTCGTGCTGAGACACCACGTGATGATCGGGTGTGATAGGTTCTACGTTCAAATACAACGGGTGCAAAACAGTTGCACACACGGAATACTCAGGTTATACTTGACAAGCCAAGCATATACAGATATGGCCTCGGAACACGGAGACCGAAAGGTCGAGCATGAATCATATAGTAGATATGATCAACATAATGATGTTCACCAATGAAACTACTCCATCTCACGTGATGATCGGACATGGTTTAGTTGATTTGGATCACGTAATCACTTAGAGGATTAGAGGGATGTCTATCTAAGTGGGAGTTCTTTGAGTAAATTAACTGAACTTAAATTTATCATGAAACTTAGTACTTGATTAGTATCTTGCTTGTTTATGTTTGATTGTAGATAGATGGCTCATGCTGTTGTTCCATTGAATTTTAATGCGTTCCTTGAGAAAGCAAAGTTGAAATATGATGGTAGCAATTACACGGACCAGGTCTGTAACTTGAGGATTATCCTCATTGCTGCATAGAAGAATTACGTCCTGGAAGCACCGCTGGGTGCCAGGCCTGCTGCAGGAGCAACGCCGGATGTTATGAACGTCTGGCAGAGCAAAGCTGATGACTACTCGATAGTTCAGTGTGCCATGCTTTACGGCTTAGAATCGGGACTTCAATGACGTTTTGAACGTCATGGAGCATATGAGATGTTCCAGGAGTTGAAGTTAATATTTCAAGCAAATGCACGGATTGAGAGATATGAAGTCTCCAATAAGTTCTATAGCTTCAAGATGGAAGAGAACAGTTCTGTTAGTGAGCATATACTCAAAATGTCTGGGTATAATAATCACTTGATTCAATTGGGAGTTAATCTTCCAGATGATTGCGTCATTGACAGAATTCTCCAATCACTGCCACCAAGCTACAAGAGCTTCGTGATGAACTATAATATGCAAGGGATGAATAAGACTATTCCCGAGCTCTTCGCGATGCTGAAAGCTGCGGAGGTAGAAATCAAGAAGGAGCATCAAGTGTTGATGGTCAACAAGACCACTAGTTTCAAGAAAAAGGGCAAAGGGAAGAAGAAGGGGAACTTCAAAAAGAACGGCAAGCAAGTTGCTACTCAAGAGAAGAAACCCAAACCTGGACCTAATCCTGAAACTGAGTGCTTCTATTGCAAGCAGACTGGTCACTGGAAGCGGAACTGCCCCAAGTATTTGGCGGATAAGAAGGATGGCAAGGTGAACAAAGGTATATGTGATATACATGTTATTGATGTGTACCTTACTAATGCTCGCAGTAGCACCTGGGTATTTGATACTGGTTCTATTGCTAATATTTGCAACTCGAAACAGGGACTACGGATCAAGCGAAGATTGGTTAAGGACGAGGTGACGATGCGCGTGGGAAACGGTTCCAAAGTCGATGTGATCGCAGTCGGCACGCTACCTCTACATCTACCTTCGGGATTAGTATTAGACCTAAATAATTGTTATTTGGTGCCAGCGTTAAGCATGAACATTATATTTGGATCTTGTTTGATGCGAGACGGTTATTCATTTAAATCAGAGAATAATGGTTGTTCTATTTATATGAGTAATATCTTTTATGGTCATGCACCCTTGAAGAGTGGTCTATTCTTGTTGAATCTCGATAGTAGTAACACACATATTCATAATGTTGAAGCCAAAAGATGCAGAGTTGATAATGAGAGTGCAACTTATTTGTGGCACTGCCGTTTAGGTCATATCGGTGTAAAGCGCATGAAGAAACTCCATACCGATGGACTTTTGGAAACACTTGATTATGAATCACTTGGTACTTGCGAACCGTGCCTCATGGGCAAGATGACTAAAACGCCGTTCTCCGGTACTGTGGAGAGAGCAATAGATTTGTTGGAAATCATACATACAGATTTATGTGGTCCGATGAATATTGAGGCTCGTGGCGGATATCGTTATTTTCTCACCTTTACAGATGATTTAAGCAGATATGGGTATATCTACTTAATGAAACATAAGTCTGAAACATTTGAAAAGTTCAAGGAATTTCAGAGTGAAGTTGAAAATCATCGTAACAAGAAAATAAAGTTTTTACGATCTGATCGTGGAGGAGAATATTTGAGTTACGAGTTTGGTGTACATTTGAAATTGTGGAATAGTTTCGCGACTCACGCCACCCGGAACACCTCAGCGTAATGGTGTGTCCGAACGTCGTAATTGTACTTTACTGGATATGGTGCGATATATGATGTCTCTTACTGATTTACCGCTATCGTTTTGGGGATACGCTCTAGAGACGGCCGCATTCACGTTAAATAGGGCACCATCAAAATCCATTGAGACGACGCCTTATGAACTGTGGTTTGGCAAGAAACCAATGTTGTCATTTCTGAAAGTTTGGGGCTGCGATGCTTATGTGAAAAAGCTTCAACCTGATAAGCTCGAACCCAAATCGGAGAAATGTGTCTTCATAGGATATCCAAAGGAAACTATTGGATACACCTTCTATCACAGATCCGAAGGCAAGACTTTTGTTGCTAAATTCGGAAACTTTCTGGAGAAGGAGTTTCTCTCGAAAGAAGTGAGTGGGAGGAAAGTAGAACTTGACGAGGTAACTGTACCTGCTCCCTTATTGGAAAGTAGTACATCACAGAAAACTGTTTCTATGACACCTACACCAGTTAGTGAGGAAGCTAATGATGATGATCATGAAACTTCAGAACAAGATACTACTGAACCTCGTAGATCAACCAGAGTAAGATCCGCACCAGAGTGGTACGGTAATCCCATTCTGGAAGTCATGCTACTAGATCATGATGAACCTACGAACTATGAAGAAGCAATGGTGAGCCCAGATTCCGCAAAGTGGCTTGAAGCCATGAAATCTGAGATGGGATCCATGTATGAGAACAAAGTATGGACTTTGGTTGACTTGCCCGATGATCGGCAAGCAAATTGAGAATAAATGGATCTTCAAGAAGAAGACTGACGCTGACGGTAATATTACTATCTACAAAGCTCGACTTGTCGCAAAAGGTTTTCGGCAAGTTCAAGGGATTGACTATGATGAGACCTTCTCACCCGTAGCGATGCTTAAGTCTGTCCGAATCATGTTAGCAATTGCCGCATTTTATGATTATAAAATTTGGCAGATGGATGTCAAAACTGCATTCCTGAATGGATTTCTGGAAGAAGAGTTGTATATGATGCAACCAGAAGGTTTTGTCGATCCAAAGGGAGCTAACAAAGTGTGCAAGCTCCAGCGATCCATTTATGGACTGGTGCAAGCCTCTCGGAGTTGGAATAAACGCTTTGATAGTGTGATCAAAGCATTTGGTTTTATACAGACTTTTGGAGAAGCCTGTATTTACAAGAAAGTGAGTGGGAGCTCTGTAGCATTTCTGATATTATATGTAGATGACATATTACTAATTGGAAATGATATAGAATTTCTGGATAGCATAAAGGGATACTTGAATAAGAGTTTTTCAATGAAAGACCTCGGTGAAGCTGCTTACATATTAGGCATTAAGATCTATAGAGATAGATCAAAAACGCTTAATTGGACTTTCACAAACCACATACCTTGACAAAATTTTGAAGAAGTTCAAAATGGATCAAGCAAAGAAAGGGTTCTTGCCTGTGTTACAAGGTGTGAAGTTGAGTAAGACTCAATACCCGACCACTGCAGAAGATAGAGAGAATATGAAAGATGTTCCCTATGCATCAGCCATAGGATCTATCATGTATGCAATGCTGTGTACCAGACCTGATGTGTGCCTTGCTATAAGTCTAGCAGGGAGGTACCAAAGTAATCCAGGAGTGGATCACTGGACAGCGGTCAAGAACATCCTGAAATACCTGAAAAGGACTAAGGATATGTTTCTCATATATGGAGGTGACAAAGAGCTCATCGTAAAAGGATACGTTGATGCAAGCTTTGACACTGATCCGGACGATTCTAAATCGCAAACCGGATACGTGTTTACATTAAACGGTGGAGCTGTCAGTTGGTGCAGTTCTAAACAAAGCGTTGTAGCGGGATCTACATGTGAAGCGGAGTACATAGCTGCTTCGGAAGCAGCAAATGAAGGAGTCTGGATGAAGGAGTTCATATCCGATCTGGGTGTCATACCTAGTGCATCGGGTCCAATGAAAATCTTTTGTGACAATACTGGTGCAATTGCCTTGGCAAAGGAATCCAGATTTCACAAGAGAACCGAGCACATCAAGAGACGCTTCAATTCCATCAGGGATCTAGTCCAGGTGGGAGACATAGAGATTTGCAAGATACATACGGATCTGAATATTGCAGACCCGTTGACTAAGCCTCTTCCACGAGCAAAACATGATCAGCACCAAGGCTCCATGGGTGTTAGAATCATTACTGTGTAATCTAGATTATTGACTCTAGTGCAAGTGGGAGACTGAAGGAAATATGCCCTAGAGGCAATAATAAAGTTATTATTTATTTCCTTATAATCATGATAAATGTTTATTATTCATGCTAGAATTGTATTAACCGGAAACATAATACATGTGTGAATACATAGACAAACAAAGTGTCACTAGTATTCCTCTACTTGACTGGCTCGTTAATCAAAGATGGTTATGTTTCCTAACCATGAACAATGAGTTGTTATTTGATTAACGGGATCACATCATTGAGAGAATGATCTGATTGACATGACACTTTCCATTAGCTTAGCACCCGATCGTTTAGTATGTTGCTATTGCTTTCTTCATGACTTATACATGTTCCTATAACTATGAGATTATGCAACTCCCGTTTACCGGAGGAACACTTTGGGTACTACCAAATGTCACAACGTAACTGGGTGATTATAAAGGAGTACTACAGGTGTCTCCAAAGGTACATGTTGGGTTGGCGTATTTCGAGATTAGGTTTTGTCACTCCGATTGTCGGAGAGGTATCTCTGGGCCCTCTCGGTAATGCACATCACTTAAGCCTTGCAAGCATTGCAACTAAATGAGTTAGTTGCGGGATGATGTATTACAGAACGAGTAAAGAGACTTGCCGGCAACGAGATTGAACTAGGTATTGGAATACCGACGATCGAATCTCGGGCAAGTAACATACCGATGACAAAGGGAACGACGTATGTTGTTATGCGGTCTGACCGATAAAGATCTTCGTAGAATATGTAGGAGCCAATATGGGCATCCAGGTCCCGCTATTGGTTATTGACTGGAGACATGTCTCGGTCATGTCTACATTGTTCTCGAACCCGTAGGGTCCGCACGCTTAAGGTTACGATGACAGTTATATTATGGGTTTATGCATTTTGATGTACCGAAGGTTGTTCGGAGTCCCGGATGTGATCACGGACATGACGAGGAGTCTCGAAATGGTCGAGACATAAAGATTGATATATTGGAAGCCTATGTTTGGATATCGGAAGTGTTCCGGGTGAAATCGGGATTTTACCGGAGTACCGGGAGGTTATCGGAACCCCCTGGGAGCTAAATGGGCCATGATGGGCCTTAGTGGAAAAGAGAAGAGGCAGCCCTACATGGGCCGCGCGCCCCTCCCCTCCCTTGGTCCGAATTGGACAAGGAGAGGGGGCCGGCCCCTCTCTCTCTTTTCCCCCCTCCACAAGTCCTATTCCAACTAGGATTGGGGGGGGGAGGGGAATCCTACTCCTAGAGGGAGTAGGACTCTCCTGGCGCGCCCTATGTGGCCGGCCAGCCTCCCCCCTTTGGTCCTTTATATACTGAGGTAGAGGCACCCTAGAACACACAAGTTGATCCACGTGATCTATTCCTTAGCCGTGTGCGGCGCCCCCAGCCACCATAGTCCTCGATTATATTGTAGCGGTGCTTAGGCGAAGCCCTGCAGCAGTAGCACGTCAAGATCGTCACCACGCCGTCGTGCTGACGGAACTCTTCCCCGACACTTTGCTGGATCGGAGTCCGGGGATCGTCATTGAGCTGAACGTGTGCTAGAACTCGGAGGTGACGTAGTTTCGGTGCTTGATCGGTCGGATCGTGAAGACGTACGACTACATCAACCAAACGCTTCCGTTGTCGATCTACTAGGTATGTAGATCATACTCCCCCTCTCGTTGCTATACATCACCATGATCTTGCGTGTGCGTAGGAATTTTTTTTTGAAATTACTACGAAACCCAACAATAGAACCTGTGACCGAGGCATAGGGAATGACTTTTCATTCTCTTCCTATTTTCTGACGTGGTCGGGTTTTGAGTTTTTACTCAACTTCACACCTTGCAACACAGGCAAGAACTCTTTCTTTGACTGTTCATTTTGAACTACTTCAAAAACTTGTCAAGGTATGTACTCATTGATATTTTTTATCAAGTGTCTTGTTCTATCTCTATAGATCTTGATGCTCAATATGTAAGCAGCTTCACCAAGGTCTTTCTTTGAAAAACTCCTTTCAAACACTCCTTTATGCTTTCCAGAAAATTCTACATTATTTCTGATCAACAATATGTCATTCACATATACTTATCAGAAATATTGTAGTGCTCTCACTCACTTTCTTGTAAATATAGGCTTCACCGCAAGTCTGTATAAAACTATATGCTTCGATCAACTCATCAAAGCGTATATTCCAACTCCGAGATGTTTGCACCAGTCCATAAATGGATCGCTGGAGCTTGCACACTTTGTTAGCACCTTTAGGATTGGCAAAACTTTCTTGTTGTATCATATACAACTCTTCTTTAAGAAATCCATTAAGGAATGTAGTTTTGACATCCATTTTCCATATCTCATAAAATGCGGCAATTCCTAACATGATTTGGACAGACTTAAGAATCGCTACGAGTGAGAAAATCTCATCGTAGTCAACACCTTGAACTTGTCGAAAACCTTTTGCGACAATTCAAGCTTTGTAGACAGTAACACTACTATCAGCGTCCGTCTTCCTCTTGAAGATCCATTTATTCTCAATGGCTCGCCGATCTCAGGCAAGTCAATCGAAGTCTATACTTTGTTCTTTATACATGGATACCATCTCAAATTTCATGGCCTCAAGCCATTTTGCGGAATCTGGGCTCATCATCGCTTCCTCATAGTTCGTAGGTTCATCATGGTAAAGTAACACGACCTCCAGAACAGGATTACCGTACCACTCTGGTGCGAAACATACTCTGATTGACCTACGAGGTTCGGTAGTAACTTGATCCAAAGTTTCATGATAATCATCATTAACTTCCTCACTAATTGGTGTAGGCATCACTGGAACTGATTTTTGTGATGAACTACTTTCCAATTCAGGAGAAGGTACAATTACCTCATCAAGTTCTACTTTCCTCCCACTCACTTCTTTTGAGATAAACTCCTTCTCTAGAAAGGATCCATTTTAAGAAACAAAGATCTTGCCTTCGGATCTATGATAGAAGGTGTACCCAGCAGTTTCTTTTGGGTATCCTATGAAGATGCACTTCTCCGATTTGGGTTTGAGCTTATCAGGCTGAAACTTTTCACATAAGCATCGCAACCCCAAACTTTAAGAAATAATAGCTTAGGTTTCTTGCTAAACCACAGTTCATATGGTGTCATCTCAACGGATTTTTAGACGGTGCCCTATTTAACGTGAATGCAACTGTCTCTAATGCATAACCCCAAAATGGTAGTGGTAAATCGGTAAGAAACATCATAGATCGCACCATATCTAATAAAGTATGGTTATGACGTTCGGACACACCATTACGCTGTGGTGTTCCAGGTGACGTGAGTAGCGAAACTATTCGAAATTGTTACAATTGAAGGCCAAACTCATAATTCAAATATTTCATCTCCATGATCAGATCGTAGAAACTTTATTTTCTTGTTACGATGATTCTCCACTTCACTCTGAAATTCTTTGAACTTTTCAAACGTTTCAGACTTGTGTTTCATTAAGTAGATATACTCATATCTGCTCAAATCATCTATGAAGGTCAGAAAATAATGATACCCGCCGCGAGCTTCAACACTCATCGGACCGTATACATCGGTATGTATTATTTCCAACAAGTCAGTGGCTCACTCCATTGTTCTGGAGAACGGAGTCTTAGTCATCTTGCCCATGAGGCATGGCTTGCAAGCATCAAATGATTCATAATCAAGTGATTCCAAAAGTCCATCTGCGTGGAGTTTATTCACGCGCTTTACACCAATATGACCTAAATGGCAGTGCCACAAGTATGTTGCACTATCATTACCAACTTTGCATCTTTTCACATCAATATTATGAATATGTGTATCACTACACTACCATAGAGATTCAATAAACCATTTATATTAAGTGTATGACCATAGAAGGTTTTTATTCATGTAAACAAAACAACAATTATTCTTTGACTTAAATGAATAACTGTATTGCAATAAACATGATCCAATCATATTCATGCTCAACGCAAACACCAAATAACATTTATTTTAGGTTCAACACTAATCCTGAAGGTAAAAGGGTGTGTGATGGTGATCTTATCAACCTTGGAATCATTTCCAACACACATCGTCACCTTGCCCTTAACTAGTCTCTGTTCATTTTGCAGCTCCTGTTTCGAGTTACTAATCTTAGCAACTAAACCGGTATCAAATACCCTGGGGTTACTATGAACCCTAGTAAAGTACACATCAATAACATGTATATCAAATATACTTTTGTTCACTTTGCCATCCTTCTTATCCGCCAAGTATTTGGGGTAGTTCCGCTTCCAGTGACCATTCCCTTTGTAGTAGAAGCACTCAGTTTCAGGCTTAGGTCTAGCTTTGGGCTTCTTCACGGGAGTGGCAACTTGCTTTCCATTCTTCTTGAAGTTCCCTTTCTTTCCCTTGCCCTTTTACTTGAAACTAGCGGTCTTGTCAGCCATCAACACTTCATGCTTTTCTTGATTTCTACCTTCACCGATTTCAGCATCGCGAAGAGCTCGGGGAATAGTTTTCGTCATCCCTTGCATATTATAGTTCATCACAAAGTTCCAGTAACTTGGTGATAGTGACTAGAGAACTCTGTCAATCACTATTTTATCTGGAAGATTATCTCCCACTTGATTCAGGCGATTGTAGTGCTCAGACATTCTGAGCACATGCTCACTGGTTGAGCTATTCTCCTCCATCTTGTAGGCAAAGTATTTGTCATAGGTCTCATACTTTGCGACTCTGGCATGAGTCTGAAATACAAATTTCAGCTCTTGGAACATCTTATATGTTCCGTGGCGTTCAAAATGTTTTTGAAGTCCTGGTTCTAAGCCGTAAAGCATGTGCACTAAACTATCAAGTAGTCATCATACCAAGCTTTGCCAAACGTTCATAACATCTGCATCTGCTCCTGCAATAGGTCCGTCACCTAGCGGTGCATCAAGGACATAATTTTTCTGTGCAGCAATGAGGATAATCCTCAGATCACGAACCTAGTCCGCATCATTGCTACTATAATCTTAAAAATTATTTTTCTCTAGGAACATATCAAAAATAAAACAGGGAACTATACGCGAGCTATTGATCTACAACATAGATATGCAAAATACTATCAGGTACTAAGTTCATGATAAATTAAAGTTCAATTAATGATATTACTTGAGAACTCCCACTTAGATAGACATCCCTCTAATCATCTAAGTGATCACATGATTGATAACCCACAAGTATAGGGGATCACAACAGTTTTCGAGGGTAGAGTATTCAACCCAAATTTATTGATTCGACACAAGGGGAGCCAAAGAATACTCTCAAGTATTAGCAGCTGAGTTGTCAATTCAACCACACCTGGAAACTTAATATCTGCAGCAAAGTGTTTAGTAGCAAAGTAATATGATAGTAGTGGTAACGGTAGCAAAAGGTAACGGTAGTAAAAGTAGTGTTTTTGGTATTTTGTAGTGATGATAGCAATAGCAACGGGAAAGTAAATAAGCGAAGAACAATATATGGAAAGCTCGTAGGCAATGGATCAGTGATGGAGAATTATGCCGGATGTGGTTCATCATGTAACAGTCATAACCTAGGGTGACACAGAACTAGCTCCAGTTCATTGATATAATGTAGGCATGTATTCCGAACATAGTCATACGTGTTTATGGAAAAGAACTTGCATGACATCTTTTGTCCTACCCTCCTGTGGCAGCGGGGTCCTTACGGAAACTAAGGGATATTAAGGAATCCTTTTAATAGAGAACCGGAACAAAGCATTAACACATAGTGAATACATGAACTCCTAAAACTACGGTCATCACCGGTAAGTATCCCGACTATTGTCACTTCGGGGTTAATGGATCATAACACATAATAGGTGACTATAGACTTGCAAGATAGGATCAAGAACACTCATATATTGATGAAAACATAATAGGTTCAGATCTGAAATCATGGCACTCGGGCCCTAGTGACAAGCATTAAGCATAGCAAAGTCATAGCAACATCAATCTCAAAACATAGTGGATACTAGGGATCAAACCCTAACAAAACTAACTCGATTACATGATAGATCCCATCCAACCCATCACCGTCCAGCAAGCCTATGATGGAATTACTCACACACGACGGTGAGCATCATGAAATTGGTGATGGAGGATGGTTGATGATGACGATGGCGACGGATTCCCCTCTCCGGAGCCCCGAACGGACTCCAGATCAGCCCTCCCGAGAGGTTTTAGGGCTTGGCGGCGGCTCCGTATCGTAAAACGCGATGATTTCTTCTCTTCGATTTTTTTCTCCCCGAAACACAATATATAGAGTTGGAGTTGGAGTCGGAGAGGCACCGGGGGCCCACGAGGTAGGGGGGCGCGCCCTAGGGGGGCAGGCGCACCCCCACCCTCGTGGACAGGTGGTGGGCCCCCTGGCCTTCATCTTTTGCAGGTATTTTTTATATTTTCCAAAAAGTTGCTCCGTGAAGTTTCAGGTCATTGCGAGAACGTTTGTTTTTGCACATAAATAACACCATGGTAATTCTGCTGAAAACAGCGTCAGTCCGGGTTAGTTCCATTCAAAGCATGCAAGTTAGAGTCCAAAGCAAGGGAAAAAGTGTTCGGAAAAGTAGATACGCCGGATTCATATCAACTCCCCCAATCTTAAACCTTTGCTTGTCCTCAAGCAATTCAGTTGACAAACTAAAAGTGCTAAAGAAACTTTTACAAACTCTGTTTGCTCTTGTTGTTGTAAATATGTAAAGCCAGCATTCAAGTTTTCAGCAAAGATTATAAGTAACCACATTAACAACGCTTAGGTCTCAAGTTTACTCATATCAATAGCATAATCAACTAGCGAGCAATAATAATAAATCTTGGATGACAACACTTTCTCAAAACAATCATAATATGATATAACAAGATGGTATCTCGCTAGCCCTTTCTGAGACTGATATGTCTCCAACGTATCTATAATTTTTGATTGTTCCATGCTATTATATTATCAACCTTGGATGTTTTATATGCATTTATATGCTATTTTATATGATTTTTGGGACTAACCTATTAACCCAGAGCCCAGTGCCAGTTTCTGTTTTTTTGTGCCTATTTTAGGGTTTCCAAGAAAAGGAAAATCAAACGCAGTCCAATTGACCTGAAACTTCACGGAACTTATTTTTGGACCAGAAGAAGCCCAGAAGACTTGGAGTGCACGTCAGGGGACCTACGAGGAGGCCACGAGGCAGGGGGGGGCGCCCACCCCCTCTGGGCGCGCCCTCCACCCTCGTGGGCCCCTCGTGGCCCCCCTAACGTACTTCTTCCGCCTATATATCTCCATATACCCTAAAAACATCCGAGAGCACAATAGATCGGGAGCTACGCCGCCAGAAGCCTCCGTAGCCACCGAAAGCCAATCTAGACCCGTTCTGGCACCCTGCCGGAGGGGGAAATCCCTCTCCGATGGCCATCTTCATCATCCCGGTGCTCTCCATGACGAGGAGGGAGTAGTTCTCCCTCGGGGATGAGGGTATGTACCAATAGCCATGTGTTTGATCTCTCTCTCTCTCTCTCTCTCTCGTGTTCTTGATTTGGCACGATCTTGATGTATCGCGAGCTTTGCTATTATAGTTGGATCCTATGATGTTTCTCCCCCTCTTCTCTCTTGTAATGAATTGAGTTTCCCCTTTGAAGTAATCTTATTAGATTGAGTCTTTAAAGATTTGAGAACACTTGATGTATGTCTTGTCGTGCGTATCTGTGGTGACAATGGGATACCACGTGATTCACTTGATGTATGTTTTGGTGATCAACTTGCGGGTTCCGCCCATGAACCTATGCATAGGGGTTGACACACGTTTTCGTCATGATTCTCTGGTAGAAAATTTGGTGCACTCTTTGAGGTCCTTTGTGTTGGTTTGAATAGATGAATCTGAGATTGTGTGACGCATATCGTATAATCATACCCACGGATACTTGAGGTGACATTGGAGTATCTAGGTCACATTTGGGTTTTGGTTGATTTGTGTCTTAAGGTGTTATTCTAGTACGAACTCTAGGGCTGTTTGTGACACTTATAGGAATAGCCCAACGGATTGATTGGAAAGAATAACTTTGAGGTGGTTTCGTACCCTACCATAATCTCTTCGTTTGTTCTCCGCTATTAGTGACTTTGGAGTGACTCTTTGTTGCATGTTGAGGGATAGTTATGTGATCCAATTATGCTATTATTGTTGAGGGAACTTGCACTAGCGAAAGTATGAACCCTAGGCCTTGTTTCAACGCATTGCAATACTGTTTACGCTCACTTTTATGATTAGTTACCTTGCTGTTTTTATATTTTCAGATTACAAAAACCATTATCTACTATCCACATACCACTTGTATCACCATCTCTTCGCCGAACTAGTGCACCTATACAATTTACCATTGTATTGGGTGTGTTGGGGACACAAGAGACTCTTTGTTATTTGGTTGCAGGGTTGCTTGAGAGAGACCATCTTCATCCTACGCCTCCTACGGATTGATAAACCTAAGGTCATCCACTTGAGGGAAATTTGCTACTGTCCTACAAACCTCTGCACTTGGAGGCCCAACAACGTCTACAAGAAGAAGGTTGTGTAGTAGACATCAAGCTCTTGTCTGGCGCCGTTGCCGGGGATGTTAGCGCTTGAAGGTATATATTTAGATCTTTCAATCGAGTCTTTTAGTTTCTTGTTTTATCACTAGTTTAGTTTATAGAAGAAAACTATAAAAAAATGGAATTGAGTTTGTCTCATACGCTTCACCTTTTTAATATCTTTCGTGAGTATGATGGAAAGGATAATTGTGCTCAAGTACTAGAAGAAGAAATCTATAAAATGTTTGGCACTAAATATTTGAATGATGAGCATGATTTCAATGTCGTTAGTATGAATTCCTTGAATATCCGTGATGCTAATGATATGCAAAGCCACAAGCTTGGGGAAGCTATGTTTGATGAAGATGATATTTTTTGCCCCCAAGTTTTGGTGAGCAAATTTATTAAGAAAGCATGCCTCCTATCTATGATGATTATTGTGATGACACGTATGCTTTAAAGAATAATGATAACCATGAAACTTGTCATCTTGATCTTAATTTTCAATCACATGATAGTTATTTTGTTGAGTTTGCTCCCACTATTATTCATGAGAAGAATTTTGCTTGTGTGGAGAGTAGTAAATTTTCTATGCTTGTAGATCATGAAAAGAATGCTTTAGGTGCTTGTTGTTGAATTCATTCATGATGCTACTGAAAATTATTATGAGGGAGGAATATATGCTTGTAGGAATTGCAATAATATCAAGTTTCCTCTCTATGTGCTTAAAGTTTTGAAGTTTTGCGTGTTTTACCTTCCTATGCAAGTTGATTATTGTTCCCACAAGTTTTTTGATCACAAAATCCCTATGCATAGGAAGTGGGTTAGGCTTAAATGTGCTAGTCATATTCTTCATGATGCTCTCTTTATGTTTCAATTCTTATCCTTTATGTGAGCATCATTGAAATCATCATGGCTAGCTAGGGGCGTTAAACAATAGCGCTTGTTGGGAGGCAACCCAATTTTATCTTTGTTCCTTGATTTTTGCTCCTGTTTAGCAATAATTCATCTAGCCTCTGTTTAGATGTGGTTTTATGTCTTTAATTAGTGTTTGTGCCAAGTAGAACCTTTGGGAAGACTTGGGGAAAGTCTTGTTGATCATGCTGTAAAAACAGAAACTTTAGCGCTCACGAGAATTGCTGCCCTTTTTATTTGGAAAGTGATATTTATTTAATTCTTTTTGAAGATGATTAATAGATAAATTCCTCAGGTCCAGAAATTTATTTGAGAATTTTATGAGTTCCATAAGTATACGTTTGATCCAGATTACTACAGACTGTTCTGTTTTTGACAGATTCTGTTTTTCATGTGTTGTTTACTTATTTTGATGAATCTATGGCTAGTAAAATAGTTTATAAACCATAGAGAAGTTGGAATACAGTAGGTTTAATACCAATATAAATAAATAATGAGTTCATTACAGTACCTTGAAGTGGTGATTTATTTTCTTATACTAACGGAGCTTACGAGTTTTCTATTAAGTTTTGTGTTGTGAAGTTTTCAAGTTTTGGGTAAGGATTCGATGGATTATGGAATAAGGAGTGGTAAGAGCCTAATATTGGGGATGACCAAGGCACCCCAAGGAAATATTCAAGGACAACCAAGAACCTAAGCTTGGGGATGCCCCGGAAGGCATCCCCTCTTTCGTCTACTTCCATCGGTAACTTTACTTGGAGCTATATTTTTATTCACCACATGATATGTGTTTTGCTTGGAGCGTCAATTTATTTTGTTAGGATTTGCTTGCTTTTATTTAGAACAATGTTTTGCATCTTTTATTTCAATAAAAGTGGCATTGATAGTCTTTACTATGCCTATGTTACAAGTCTTCATGTTGCTGCTTGAAAACAGAAAGTTTACCGCTATTGCAATAATTCCCTAGAAAATTCAGAATGTGATAAAATGTTGAAACCTTTTGCATATTAAGCTCTGATAAATTTACTACAGTGGGAATTTTCTTTCATAATTTTTGGAGCTAGGGAAGTATGGATGTTGCTGCGTTCTTTACAGGCTGTCCTGTTTAGGCAGATTGCTGTTATGTTTGCATTGTTTGCATATGTTTGCTTCTTTAATGATTCTATTTGAGGATAGGACTATTAAATATGCAGAGGCATTTAGTTTTGGCAATGGTTTATACTAACTTATCTCATGAGTCCTTGTTGAGTTTTGTGTGGATGAAGCTTTTGAGATTTAGGGAGACCGTGATATGAGAGGAATTAAGGAGACACAAAACTCAAGCTTGGGTATGCCCAAGGTATCCCAAGATAATATTTCAATAAGTCTCAAGCATCTAAGCTTGGGGATTCCCTGGTTGGCATCCCACCTTTCTTCTTCAACAACTATCGGTTAGTTTCGGTTGATCCTAAGTTTTTGCTTCTTCACATGATGTTTGCTATTCTTAGAATGTCATTTTCTTTTGCTTTGCTTTCTGTTTGAATAAAATACCAAGATCTGAAATTATTAAATGTTAGAGAGTCCTCACATAGTTGCATAATTATTCGACTACTCATTGAGCTTCACTTATATCTTTTGGAGTAGTTTGTCATTGCTCTAGTGCTTCACTTATATCTTCTTAGAGCATGGTGGTAGTTTTATTTTATAGAAATAGATGAACTCTCATGCTTCACTTATATCATTTTGAGAGTCTTTAGAACAGAATGGTAGTTTGCTTTGGTTATGAAACTAGTCCTAATATGATGGGCATCCAAGAGGGATATAATAAAAACTTTCATATAAAGTGCATTGAATACTATGAGAAGTTTGATACTTGATGATTGTTTTGAGATATGGAGATGGTGATATTAGAGTCATGCTAGTTGAGTAATTGTGAATTTGAGGAATACTTGTGTTGAAGTTTGTGATTCCCGTAGCATGCACGTATGGTGAACCGTTATGTGATGAAGTCGGAGCATGATTTATTTATTGATTGTCCTCCTTATGAGTGGCGGTCAGGGACGAGCGATGGTCTTTTCCTACCAATCTATCCCCCTAGGAGCATGCACGTAGTACTTTGTTTTGATAATTAATAGATTTTTGCAATAAGTATGTGAGTTCTTTATGACTAATGTTGAGTCCATGGATTATACGCACTCTCACCCTTCCACCATTGCTAGCCTCTCTAGTACCGCACAACTTTCGCCGGTACCATAAACCCACCATATACCTCCCTCAAAACAGCCACCATACCTACCTATTATGGCATTTCCATAGCCATTCCGAGATATATTGCCATGCAACTTTCCATCATTTCATTATTATGACACGCTTCATCATTGTCATATTGCTATGCATGATCATGTAGTTGACATTGTATTTGTGGCGAAGCCACCGTTCATAATTCTTTCATACATGTCACTCATGAGTCATTGCACATCCCGGTACACCGCTGGAGGCATTCCTATAGAATCATATCTTGTTCTAAGCATCGAGTTGTAATTCTTGAGTTGTAAATAAATAGAAGTGTGATGATCATCATTTTCTAGAGCATTGTCCCAAGTGAGGAATAAAAAAAGAAGCAAATAAAAAAGAGAGAAAAGAGGCCATAAAAAAGGAGAAGGCCCAAATAAAAAAAATAAAAAAATGAGAGAAAAAGAGAGAAGGGGCAATGCTACTATCCTTTTACCACACTTGTGTTTCAAAGTAGCACCATGATCTTCATGATAGAGATTCTCCTATGTTGTCACTTTCATATACTAGTGGGAATTTTACATTATGGAACTTGGCTTGTATATTCCAATGATGGGCTTCCTCAAAATTACCCTAGGTCTTCGTGAGCAAGCGAGTTGGATGCACACCCACTTAGTTCTTTTGTTGAGCTTTCATATACTTATAGCTCTAGTGCATCCGTTGCATGGCAATCCCTACTCACTCACATTGATATCTATTGATGGGCATCTCCATAACCCGTTGATACGCCTAGTTGATGTGATACTATCTTCTCCACAACCACCATTCTATTCCACCTATAGTGCTATATCCATGGCTCACACTCATGTATTGTGTGAAGATTGAAAAAGTTTGAGAACATCAAAAGTATGAAACAATTGCTTGGCTTGTCATCGGGGTTGTGCATGATTTAAATACGTTGTGTGGTGAAGATGGAGCATAGCCAGACTATATGATTTTGTAGGGATAGCTTTCTTTGGCCATGTTATTTTGAAGAGACATAATTGCTTAGTTAGTATGCTTGAAGTATTATTATTTCTATGTCAATATTAAACTTTTGTCTTGAATCTTATGGATCTGAATATTCTTGCTACAATAAAGAGAAATACATGATGAATATGTTAGGTAGCATTCCACATCAAAAATTCTGTTTTTATCATTTACCTACTCGAGGACGAGCAGGAATTAAGCTTGGGGATGCTGATACGTCTTCAACGTATCTATAATTTTTGATTGTTCCATGGTATTATATTATCAACCTTGGATGTTTTATATGCATTTATATGATTTTCGGGACTAACCTATTAACCCAGAGCCCAGTGCTAGTTTCTGTTTTTTTGCCTATTTTAGGGTTTCGAAGAAAAGGAAAATCAAATGGAGTCCAATTGACCTGAAACTTCACGGAACTTATTTTTGGACCAGAAGAAGCCCAAAAGACTTAGAGTGCACGTCAGGGGACCTACGAGGAGGCCACAAGGGAGGGGGGCGCACCCACCCCCTCTGGGCACGCCCTCCACCCTATTGGTCCCCTCGTGGCCCCCCTGACGTACTTCTTCCGCCTATATATCTCCATATACCCTAAAAACATCCGAGATCACAATAGATCGGGAGTTCCACCGCCAGAAGCCTCCGTAGCCACCGAAAGCCAATCTGGACCCGTTCTGGCACCCTGCCGGAGGGGGCAATCCCTCTCCGGTGGCCATCTTCATCATCCCGGTGCTCTGCATGACGAGGAGGGAGTAGTTCTCCCTCGGGGCTGAGGGTATGTACCAGCAGCTATGTGTTTGATCTCTCTCTCTCTTTCTCTCTCGTGTTCTTGATTTGGCACGATCTTGATGTATCACGAGCTTTGCTATTATAGTTGGATCCTATGATGTTTCTCCCCCTCTTCTCTCTTGTAATGAATTGAGTTTCCCCTTTGAAGTAATCTTATCGGATTCAGTCTTTAAAGATTTGAGAACACTTGATGTCTGTCTTGCCGTGCATATCTATGGTGACAATGGGATACCACGTGATCCACTTGATGTATGTTTTGGTGATCAACTTGCGGGTTCTGCCCATGAACCTATGCATAGGGGTTGACACACGTTTTCGTCGTGATTCTTCGGTAGAAACTTTGGGGCACTCTTTGAGGTCCTTTGTGTTGGTTTGAATAGACGAATCTGAGATTGTGTGACGCATATCGTATAATCATACCCACGGATACTTGAGGTGACATTGGAGTATCTAGGTGACATTAGGGTTTTGGTTGATTTGTGTCTTAAGGTGTTATTCTAGTACGAACTCTAGGGCTGTTTGTGGCACTTATAGGAATAGCCCAACGGATTGATTGGAAAGAATAACTTTGAGGTGGTTTCGTACCCTACCATAATCTCTTCGTTTGTTCTCTGCTATTAGTGACTTTGGAGTGACTCTTTGATACATGTTGAGGGATAGTTATGTGATCCAATTATGCTATTATTGTTGAGGGAACTTGCACTAGCGAAAGTATGGACCCTAGGCCTTGTTTCAACGCATTGCAATACCGTTTACGCTCACTTTTATCATTAGTTACCTTGCTGTTTTAAATTTTCAGATTACAAAAACCATTATCTACTATCCATATACCACTTGTATCACCATCTCTTCGCCGAACTAGTGCACCTATACAATTTACCATTGTATTGGGTGTGTTGGGGACACAAGAGACTCTTTGTTATTTGGTTGCAGGGTTGCTTGAGGGAGACCATCTTCATCCTACGCCTCCTACGGATTGATAAACCTTAGGTCATCCACTTGAGGGAAATTTGCTACTATCCTACAAACCTCTGCACTTGGAGGCCCAACAACGTCTACAAGAAGAAGGTTGTGTAGTAGACATCAGAGACCGCAAAACATAAATGCAGAGCACCTTTAAAGAGCAAGGACCGACTAGACATTGTAATTCATGGTAAAAGAGATCCCCAGTCAAGTCATAGTCAATGTAAATTAACAGTAATGAATGCAAATGACAGCGGTGCTCTCTAACTGGTGCTTTTTAATAAGAAGATGATGACTCAACATAAAAGTAAATAGATAGGCCCTTCGCAGAGGGAAGCAGGGATTTGTAGAGGTGCCAGAGATCGGTTTTGAAACAGAGGTGAATAATATTTCGAGCGGTATACTTTCATTTTCAACATAACAACCAATAGATGGCGATATCTTCCATGCTACACACATTATAGGCGGTTCCCAAACAGAATGGTAAAGTTTACACTCCCCCTTCCACCAACAAGCATCAATCCATGGCTTGCTCGAAACAACGAGTGCCTCCAACTAACAAGAGTCCCAGGGGTGTTTTGTTTGCAATTATTTTGATTTAGTTTGCATAAAGCATGGGACTGGGCATCCCGGTGGCCAGCCATTTATCTCGTGAGTGAGGAGCGGAGTCCACTCCTCTTGAGAATAACCCTCCTAACATGGAAGATACAGACATCCCTAGTTGATACATGAGCTATTTGAGCATACAAAACAGGATATTTATTTGAAGGTTTAGAGTTTGGCACATACAAATTTATTTGGAACGGCAGGTAGATACCGTATATAGGTAGGTATAGTGGAATCATGTGGAATAACTTTGGGGTTTAAGGGATTGGATGCACAAGCAGTATTCCCGCTTAGTACAGGTGAAGGCTAGCAAAAGACTGGGAAGCGACCAGCTAGAGAGCGACAACAGTCATGAACATGCATTAAAATTAATCAACACCGAATGCAAGCATGAGTAGGATATAATCCACCATGGACATAAATATCGTGAAGGCTATGTTGATTTTGTTTCAACTACATGCATGAACATGCGCCAAGTCAAGTCACTTAAATCATTCAGAGGAGGATACCACCCTATCATACCACATCATAACCATCTCAATAGCATGTTGGCACGCAAGGTAAACCATTATGACTCATAGCTAATCAAGCATGGCACAAGGAACTATGATCTCTAGTTGTCATTGCAAACATGTTTACTCATAATAGGCTGAATCAGGAACAATGAACTAATCATATTTACAAAAACAAAAGAGGTCGAGTTCATACCAGCTTTTCTCATCTCAGTCAGTCCATCATATATCGTCATAATTGCCTTTCACTTACACGACCGAATGATGTGAATAATAATAATAGTGCACATGCATTGGACTAAGCTGGAATCTGCAAGCATTCAATAAACAGGAGAAGACAAGGCAATATGGGCTCTTTTGTCAGATCAACAATAATGCATATAAGAGCCACTTCAACAATTTAATTATGGTCTTCTCCTATCGACCCCCAAAGAAAATAAATAAAACTATTTACACGGGAAAGCTCCCAACAAGCAAAAGAAGAACATGAAATCTTTTTGGGTTTTCTTTTTAATTACTACTACAAGCATGGAAAGTAAACTAATTAAAAACTACACTAATTTTTTTGGTTTTTCTTAAGGTTAATCAAACACACAAGAAGAAGGCATAAAAAGGAAAATAAACTTGCATGGATGATACAATGAAAAAGTATGAGCACCGACATCTAGCAGTGAGTGTGTGAACCTGAATGTAATGTCGGTGGGAAATACGTACTCCCCCAAGCTTAGGCTTTTGGCCTAAGTTGGTCTATGGCCACGGCTAGCCTGGCGGATATCCATAATAGAAGTTGGGGTCGTACTGAGATGAATAAGACTCTGATTGCCACTGGTTGGCAATCATCTCCGGATCCCACAGGTAATTAGACTGTCACGGAGGATCAACTTGTGGTTCCGCCTCTGGCTCTGTGGCTGATGTAGGGTTCTGGTAGGTGTGAATTTCCTTTGGCGAGACGAGGTACTTTCCTGAAGATAAATCAAACAAGGAAGGCGCAGGCAAGGTGATAGTCTCAGGATGAAGTTTATGAAAGAACAGTTTGTATTTCAGCTCCCCTTCCCTATTCTTTATAATAAAGCCATGTGCTACCATACTCTTATAATCTAAATAAACACGAGGCAACAATTTTTCTTCTTTTTCATAGTGCCTAATAGGTATATCATAATGTGCAGCAAGGCGTGAAGCATAAATACCACCAAAGATGGGTCCTTGTGTACGGTTAAGACTTAACCGTTTAGCAATAATACCGCCCATATTAACAGAGTTATCAACGTATAAACTATGGAACAGAATAAAAATATCAGGAACACTAAGGTTTCCATAGTTTCCGCGACCAATTAAGCAATGACTAGCAAATATTGCAAAGTAGCGTAAAACAGGAAAATGTATGCTAGTGATTCGTGCATCGGAAACCTTCCTAGTTTCCCCTAGAGTGGTAGTATCAATAAAACCTTCCACATCCTTGCGATGTAGTTCCTCTAAACTTCCCTCAAAAGGGATCAAACAAACCCGACAAAAATCATAAAGTGACATCTTATTAACCACATCATATAAAAGAAACTCTACTGAAGGAGGTGATTCCCTAGGATAATAGTAGAAGTTTTGCACAAAAGTATTGGTGAGTAAGAGATACTGTTCGCGTTGGTCGTGGAGGAAGTCGGTGAGGCCTGCATTCTTTGCCAATTCATAAAAATCCTCATAAATCCCGGTTGCTCTCAAGAATTCATCGGAGGCCATTCACATGGCCTAACCTCTGCGATGCGAGGCAAATTATATTTAGGCTTCTATGCCTCTTCATTTTGCTTTTCCCTTGAGCTTCGGCTCGATGAGCCCCTCAAAAATCTCTTTATCATTTTCTGAAAATTTCCGAAATTTTTAGTAACTTCAAAATAAAAGTAAACCAAACTCAATAATATTGATAGCAACTACTCCTACAAGTGCCTAGAGCCTATATCATGCATCAAAACTACTTTTGACCATATAAATTTGACATGCAAGCTCAAGAACAGGGTCACCTAAGCAGCAAAAATTTGCAATGAATAAAGCACTAGAACAAAAACTAATTGGACCAATGGAGGAGTCATGTAACATCCCAAAATTCTAAATTTTGGAATGTTATAATAAATAGATAGATTTGATTGATTGTTTGATTGATTGTCTGAAAGTGAGTGAATTCGAAAACTTTTGAAAGTTAAATGAGAGGGAATAAAAGGACTTTCCCAAACTTTCATATTTGCTTTCTGATCTCCATGAATTCAAATTCTTTTCAACACAAACCATAGAGAGAAGATGACATGACTTCTTCCATTTAAAATGAAAAGGGTGTTTGAAAAATATTTGAATTCCATTGGGAAATATTTTCCAATTCAGAAACTTTATGCAACTCAATGATTTTCACGAGAGAAGATAAAATGACTTCTTTAAATTATGAAATATGAGTTGGGAGTTTCAAAGGATCAATTTCAAGTCCTTTTGGAATTAATTTTCAATTTGGATTTATTTGAGTTTTATTCAAATTATTTTTCTCCAAAAATAAATTATATGGAAAATAGGGTAACATGATTCCCTCCAATAGAAAATTGGAGAAAAATTAATTTGAAATCATTTTGGTATTTAAAAAATGTTTTTTGTTGGATTTTAATAGACCAGTAGCACTCTTTGATTTATCTGAATTTGTGTGGATTTTATTTGAAGTTATTGAAATGTTCACCATGTAGAAAATCTTTTTCTGAAAATTTTGATATATAATATGCCTATATAATATTTTAATTATTTTGCTCTTATTATTTTATTTGTCTGGAAAAAAAGAACTTCCCTCACCGACTGGGCCGGCCCAGCTCCCAGGCCAGGTCACGGCCCATCCCACGCCGCCGCCTCCCTCCACCCGAGCGGGAGACCGCCGCCGCCACGACTGCCGTCACCGACCTCGGCGTCCGTGCCGAGGCAGGGCACCTCTGCCCCTTGCCCAAGGCGCTCCGCCTCCTTTTATAGCACCGCCCGGACCCCCTCCTCTCTCCTCGCCGTTTTCGCGCCGCCGCCTCCTCCCGCAATTGCCGCCGCCGTGGTCCTGCCGCCGCCTCGCTGCTCGCTGCTCCGCCGCGCGCCGCACTGCTGCCGCCTCCGCCGCAGCCGCGCCTCGCCTAGCCCCTCGCCGCCCCGCGTAGCTGCTGCCTCCCCTGCCCTGCGCCGCTGCCGCCGCCGCGCCGGAGCGCGCTGCCCTCGCCGGAGCCGCGCCGACTCGCGGACTCGATCCGCCGCCGAAAACCGCCGGTTTTCGACGAAAACCCAACCGGTATAAACCGCGAACCTCTCCGGTTTATTTTTTTATTCGTTTCTGGTTTTATTCAGAAAACCTAGATCTGTTTTTTAGGTTTAGTTATATAGCGAACGCTCGCTAGTTTAGGGTTTGTAGTGAACGGTTTTCATTCTTTAGCGTTCGGTAACGAACGTCCGCTATTTAGTCTTTTTATTTTTATTTTTAGTTTTCTGCCAGGGACCCGTTTGTGAATATTTTATTTACAGATTGGCCCCTGTTCTTCAAACCCTAATAACTTTTTACTCGTTAGTCCAAATCCAACGAAACCAACGCTCACTTCTTCGTTATGATCTCCTCTATCCGGATAAACAACTCAAACATGTTTTTGAAAATTTTAAAATTTGAATTAGATCAGATTTGAATTCAAACTTCGTTTGTTCATAACTTGAGTTTCGTAGCTCCGTTTGAGTTGATTCTTTTTGCAAATCGAAGCTCTTGACCTAAACATTCTAATAAGGCCAAATTCACATAATTTTGGTACTGTTAGAAATTGTTTTATGTTGCAAGAGTTATTTGCTTGGTTTTGATGTTTTCCGAATCGTCTTCTTCGTTCTTTCTGATCTTTTGAGTGATTGCTTATGTGTGGTTACTATTGCTTGCTTACGATAGATTGACCGGAGTGTGACGAGTAGATCTATCAAGAGTTTTGAGTGCGAATCATCTTCATCAACATTGCAGGCAAGTAACACTTTGATCATACCTTTTCTACAACCCATGTTTTATTGCATTAGATCAATCCTCTCACATTGCATGATTAGGATCTAATTAAATTGTGGGATGGGAAGTAGATGAGGTAGTACCTATCACCTGTATTATTATGAAACCTTTGGGAGTTACTTCTACGTTTGCTTATTATGCCATGCTATGCTAGTAGACGTGGATTGGGTGAGTGATATCCATGACAGATGTGAGTTGATAATTTTAATGGTTTATCTAAGGTGGCAACTTAAACACACATCTGGGTGGATTGAGGCACCTGATGTCTATCAGGACTTGCCTGTTTTATTTTGGACCGCCACCCAGGCTCAAAGGGATCATAAGATCATTCATGCTAGAAACTTCCGTGTGCAGCCACAAGCTATTATGGGCTCTGGCATAGTTGATTAAGTCTGTGCGAACTCTTACAGTGGTAGACTAGCAGATGTAGGGGAAGTAGGTGTACGGTCTACCCGATCGTAAGGTGCTAGCGCTTCTGAAAGACTATGTCTCGGTCATCCGTCTTCTCAAACACCCTGCAGTGCGAGAACCAAATGGAGGCGATCGAGTCTTGTGGGGAAAAGTGCGCAAACCTCTGAAGAGTGTACAAACTAATCATGATTAGTCGTGTCCCCGGTTATGTACATCTTGAGTATCTAGTTCTTGGATTATCCTGTTGATCTCATCACGTTACTTTAAATGAATATTGTTGGGTTCAATGATGTTACTTAATTGGGATTGAGAATGCTGTCAACCATTCTCAATGTTCAACAACCACCATGATAGTTAATTAAAATGTATTCCTTTGCAGTAGGGAAAAATGGCTTTGCGCAAAACTGTAACCATAGAGCTTTCCACCAGCCATACATGCATATAGTATAGCTGTTTCATTTCCATTACTCTCTATGTGTTACTTTGCCAGTACATTCAATGTACTGACCCGTTTCGGGCTGCAACGTCTCATGTTGCAGGATTATCTTACGACGAGTAAGTGATACGTTAGGGTTACGGATTCTACACTCAACTTTGCCGTTGGTGTTGATGGGAATCCACAACCTTGTTGCTTCCGCTATATGGATTGAGGTAATAGTATTTACGTTACTTTATACATGTGATTTACCTCTGTTATAAATCCTTCGAGTACTGTGTGTGTCAGCATACCGATCCAGGGATGACACTTAAGCACAGAGACTTGATCCATTCGGGTCAGGTCGCTACAAGATGGTATCAGAGCACATGTTGACTGTAGGACGTGACCCTAGAAACTGGCAAGCCCATAGCGAAGATTTTTCTCTACAACTTTCCCTTTCAAAAAGATCTTTTACCTCTCTTCTCTTCTGAGCTTATTCAAATATTCCCTTTTAGTGAGACTATACCCCTTTCCCCTTTTGACCACACAAAGATTCGACTGATGAGACCACTCCAAGAAGTACAAGATATCAGACAACTAAGACCACTTCGGAATGAAGAGGATTTTACTGTGCATCTGAATAATGGAAACTACAACGGTTGAAGACTTCGAAGACTAGGAGAATTGGAGGCTCCGTAGAATTTCCAGATTTGTATGACCTAGGAAAGCTACCCTTATGGAACTTGGCAGACTATGGAAGTTGTCAATACCCGAGATCAAGGTGTGTTGGAGAAAGACTGGAACATGGAGCATAGAACTCAAAGTTTTGTCAAGGAAACCCCAATGCAGGAGATATCAACTATGGAGAGATAGCTCATGGAAATGACAAGAGCAGAAACACGGCTATCCATGAGGTTATCGCCCGCTTATGGTATTGTCACCGTGCGGAGTTAAGCATGCATATGCATGGAAGGATTGGATGGTAGAAGGCGGATGGAGCACCTATCAGCAATAAATGAAGTTTTAACTTTAGATGGTGTATCACCAGGATCTGGAGTAGTACATCAAGAAGTTTAAAATGGAGCTCCAGGAAGACGTATTAGACAAGGAAGTAATTCATGAGGAACTTAGGACCCAGAAGTTGAAGTAGCCAAGCTGGAGGAGCTACAACCTCGAGATACCGGAGAATTGTCAGGAACTGAAGGACAGTATAACCATGGTTCATGTGAAGGATGTTGAAACCAGAAGTTTGGAATGCAACTCCGGAATATTAAAGGATGTCACGAGAGATTTCACGACAACAGAGATTGATCTGGCAAAAGAACTTGAGAAAGACAAGCATGATCGGAAGAAGCCATTGGAGGCATGAACAAGGCTTGAAGAGTTTGGATACGTTGAAGATTTATTGACCTTAGAAGACCAAACCCCTGTTATATACCTATGTTAGATGCGACATTTGTGAGCTGTCATTTGTTTGATGTTTTTCGACAGCCACAACAAAAATCTATCTTTTCAAAACTTTTGTTTGTATTGTGTGCATCCCTCTCTATATCTCTTATCTCACCCCAAACCCATGGACCCAATAGAGGATGAATGGAGATGAGCTTGTATTTTCTGGACCGATGAGTCAGTTGGAGACAGACCGATGGATTCAGAACATGGAGGATCACATGGAGAATAACCCTATAGTTGGACATGATATGACCCAGCATGCTCTTCTGTGCTTTGAAAGAGGTGCTGCTACTTGGTGGAGGATGTACCAAACCATGAATGGATGGCAAGGAGTAACCACTTGGAAAGAATTTAAGTTGACTCTGCCAAAGTCTCGGCTTGTTTCCCAGAAGTTGAAGCCTTATGGAAAGGATATGAAGAAACCTTGTGCATGCAAGATTTGTGGAGAAGAAGGCCACATCTCCCAGAATTGTTTGAATGGGGATTTAGTAAAATTCCCGACAGAGGAAGTAGAATATGACCCACAGGAAATAGAAGCCCTGATTGGAATGGAAAAGTCCAGGAAGAGAAACATATTGGAGCCCAGGAGGAACCTGAGTCATATCACCTGTTACAGGTGCAAGGAGTCAGGGCACTACCTCAATAGTTGCCCAAAAAGGAAACCTCGATACTTGTCAGAAGTAATATGTTTTAGTTGTAATGGAGCAGGACACTTTGCCAGAGAATGCCCCAAGGAGAAGGAAACTTGTGCTAGATAGTTGAGTTTGCAACAAAAGAAATGGAGTAGTAGAAGTGAGAACATTTTTCTTTTATATTGAGGTGTTGAGTTGAGACATGTAATGGAGAAGCGAGAGATTGAAATCATTTGAGAATGAATAAAGTAGCATCGTTGGTACTGATATGGATTTTATGAGTTGTTACTCTATGAAGAAGGATTTTGACCATTTTTGAGGATAAGAGAAATATGGTCTATGGAAGGTTTGTGCATTTTAAGGGTGGTAGTACCCTGTAAGAACCATTGACCCCTGGAAAAGATAAGGCTACTCCACTGAGTGGATTTCGGACAAAATGAATACGAGTTTTGTCTCGATATGTGTGATGCCCCAAGAGTATGTGGGATGAAGTTGGAGACCGTCAGTTGTTTGGATCAAACATGATCAAGGAGTCAGAAGAGAGTGTTAAGTTGATTCGAGATAGACTGAAAGTAGCTCAGTCCAGGTAGAAGAGTTACACAGACTTAAAAACGCAAGGAGGTAGTCTATGAAATTGGAGATAGAGCATGTCTTCGTGTGACCCCTCTGCGAGGAGTTAAAGAATTTGGAGTTAAGGGACAGTTAGCCCCGAGATTTGTAGGACCATACCGAATTTTGGAGCATATGAGAGAAGTGGCCTACAAGTTTGAGTTACCCGAAGGACTGTCAGGAGTTCAAGATGTGTTTCACGTTTCCCTGTTGAAGAAGTGCCATGCAGAGATGGCCAATATTCCCCTGTCAGGACGCTTGACCGCGGAAAGGATAATGATGTTCCACGAAGTGGAATATGGACTTCATAAGTATAAGCTTTATCTCGGTATGTGGAATATCCCACGAGGATGAAGAGATGAATTACTATTGGATATAAAGGAGGTATGATGTCGGAAATATGGATCAATGGAAACTCCATGATGAGTCCGAGTAATCATGTCCTAGTTTGGTGCCAATAGAAGGAAGGAAGACAGTACAATTGGAATGATTTAAGTATGCTAGGAAGCTGGAAGCTGGATGTTGGAATAATGACTAGTTGCCCCGAGGATGAGTTCAAGGATTTCAAGTGATGAGATAGGCCATAACCCCCAGGCCCCAGGACCTGCCAAGGAGCAAGCACATTCTTGCTGAAGGAAAAATCCTGGAGGAAGATACGACATTTAACGACAGACGATTCTATAGGAGTAACGCAAAACCTGAGAGTTGTGAAGGAACGATAGATGTTTGTTTGGCTTACAGAATCAATGGATTATTCCGAATGCAGTTCATGGACAAGAGAAATTCTGCAATGCTTGTGAGGATGACCGCGTGTTAGAATGCGAGATTCGCTAAACCATACACAAGGTAATGATTTGGGTGCGGGATGGATTGATTACCATACTGACTTACTCTTATTATTCGCCTTGCTATATGGGATGGTAAATCTGAGTGACTTGCCTATAGTAGAGAGACGACGATATTAAATCTTGTTTAAACCTTAGAATGGTATAAGGAATTTTCCCTTGTACACGGCAGTTTTTTGGCCAACCGTAGGTTATACGGTGAGGATCAACCAGGCCCATTTCCTGCAGGAGAAACCATAAATTGTTGACCACCATGAGATATCGATAGTTGTTTAGTTTTGGCACCAGACCCGTCAGCTAAGAAGACCCAATCTCGAAATAACCTTACCAAGAGGAAAGGACAAAAGAAATGAGGAAAAGGTTATGCCACTACTGGAAGAGCCCAGAGAAGGAATTTGCCGAGAATCTGAGAAGACCGGCCCCGTCAAGAATAAGGATGGAGTATATGAGTATTGATGGGACCGTAACCATGTTTCTAAGGGTGGTAGCACCACAGGCCCCCTGTGATGATCGATGGATTTTGAGAAGACCCCAAACCCTAACCTTTTTCTTTCTAGCCTCTCCGAATCTCGAGGACGAGATTCCTTTTAAGGGTGGTAGGTTTGTAACATCCCAAAATTCTAAATTTTGGAATGTTATAATAAATAGATAGATTTGATTGATTGTCTGAAAGTGAGTGAATTCGAAAACTTTTGAAAGTTAAATGAGAGGGAATAAAAGGACTTTCCCAAACTTTCATATTTGCTTTCTGATCTCCATGAATTCAAATTCTTTTCAACACAAACCATAGAGAGAAGATGACATGACTTCTTCCATTTAAAATGAAAAGGGTGTTTGAAAAATATTTGAATTCCATTGGGAAATATTTTCCAATTCAGAAACTTTATGCAACTCAATGATTTTCACGAGAGAAGATAAAATGACTTCTTTAAATTATGAAATATGAGTTGGGAGTTTCAAAGGATCAATTTCAAGTCCTTTTGGAATTAATTTTCAATTTGGATTTATTTGAGTTTTATTCAAATTATTTTTCTCCAAAAATAAATTATATGGAAAATAGGGTAACATGATTCCCTCCAATAGAAAATTGGAGAAAAATTAATTTGAAATCATTTTGGTATTTAAAAAATGTTTTTTGTTGGATTTTAATAGACCAGTAGCACTCTTTGATTTATCTGAATTTGTGTGGATTTTATTTGAAGTTATAAAAATATTCACTGTGTAGAAAATCTTTTTATGAAAATTTTGATATATAATATGCCTATATAATATTTTAATTATTTTGCTCTTATTATTTTATTTGTCTGGAAAAAAAAGAACTTCCCTCACCGACTGGGCCGGCCCAGCTCCCAGGCCAGGTCACGGCCCATCCCACGCCGCCGCCTCCCTCCACCCGAGCGGGAGACCGCCGCCGCCACGACTGCCGTCACCGACCTCGGCGTCCGTGCCGAGGCAGGGCACCTCTGCCCCTTGCCCAAGGCGCTCCGCCTCCTTTTATAGCACCGCCCGGACCCCCCTCTCTCCTCCTCGCCGTTTTCGCGCCGCCGCCTCCTCCCGCAATTGCCGCCGCCGTGGTCAACCGCCGCCGCCGCTCGCAGCTGCTGCGCTGCTGCCTTGCCGCGCCACCGCTTGCTGCTCGCCTCCGCCGCAGCCGCGCCTCGCCTAGCCCCTCGCCGCCCCGCGTAGCTGCTGCCTCCGCCGCCCTGCGCCGCCGCCGCTCCGGAGCGAGCTGCCCTCGTCGGAGCCGCGCCGACTCGGCGGACTCGATCTGCCGCCGAAAACCGCTGGTTTTCGACGAAAACCCAACCGGTATAAACCGCGAACCTCTCCGGTTTATTTTTTTATTCGTTTCTGGTTTTATTCAGAAAACCTAGATCTGTTTTTTAGGTTTAGTTATATAGCGAACGCTCGCTAGTTTAGGGTTTGTAGTGAACGGTTTTCATTAGTTAGCATTCGGTAACGAACATCCGCTATTTAGTCTTTTTCTTTTTATTTCTAGTTTTCGGCCAGGGACCCGTTTGTGAATATTTTATTTACAGATTAGTCCCTGAATTTCAAACAACTATAACTTTTTACTCGTTAGTCCAAATTCAACGAAACCAACGCCCACTTCTTTGTTATGATCCCCTCTATCCAATAATCCAACTCAAACATGTTTTTGAAAATTTTAAAATTTGAATTAGATCAGATTTGAATTCAAACTTCGTTTGATCATAACTTGAGTTCCGTAGCTCCGTTTGAGTTGATTCTTTTTGCAAATGGAAGCTCTTGACCTAAACATTCTGATAAGGCCAAATTCACATAATTTTGGTACTGTTAGAAATTGTTTTATGTTGCAAGAGTTATTTGCTTGGGTTTGATGTTTCTGAATCGTCTTCTTCGATCTTTTTGATCTTTTGAGTGATTGCTTATGTGTGGTTACTATTGCTTGCTTACGATAGATTGACTGGAGTGTGACGAGTAGATCTATCAAGAGTTTTGAGTGCGAATCATCTTCATCAACATTGCAGGCAAGTAACACTTTGATCATACCTTTTCTACAACCCATGTTTTATTGCATTAGATCAATCCTCTCACATTGCATGATTAGGATCTAATTAAATTATGGGATGGGAAGTAGATGAGGTAGTACCTATCACCTGTATCATTATGAAACCTTTGGGAGTTACTTCTACGTTTGCTTATTATGCCATGCTATGCTAGAAGACGTGGATTGGGTGAGTGATATCCATGACAGATGTGAGTTGATAATTTTAATGGTTTATCTAAGGTGGCAACTTAAACACACATCTGGGTGGATTGAGGCACCTGATGTCTATCAGGACTTGCCTGTTTTATTTTGGACCGCCACCCAGGCTCAAAGGGATCATAAGATCATTCATGCTAGTAACTTCCGTGTGCAGCCACAAGCCATTATGGGATCTGGCATAGTTGATTAAGTCGTGCGAACTCTTACGGGTAGACTAGCAGATGTAGGGGAAAGTAGGTGTACCGGTCTACCCACATGTAAGGTGCTAGCGCTTCTGAAAGACTGTGTCTCGGTCATCCGTCTTCTCAAACATCATGTAGTGCGAGAAACCAAACGGAGGCGATCGAGTCTTGTGGGAAAAGTGCGCAAACCTCTGCAGAGTGTATAAACTAATCATGATTAGCCGTGTCCCCGGTTATGGACATCTTGAGTATCTAGTTCTTGGATTATCCTGTTGATCTCATCACGTTACTTTAAATGAATATTGTTGGGTTTTAATGATGTTACTTAATTGGGATTGAGAATGCTGTCAACCATTCTCAATGTTTAACAACCACCATGATAGTAATTAATCTTATTCCTTTGCAGTAGGGAAAAATTGGCTTTACGCAAAAACCTTATAACCATAGAGCTTTTCCACCAGCCAAATATGCATGTAGTGATAGTCTTTATTCATTATTCTCTATGGTGTGAATTTGCCAGTACATTCAATGTACTGACCCATTTCGGGCTGCAACGTCTCATGTTGCAGGATTATCTTACGACGAGTAAGTGATACGTTAGGGTTACGGATTCTACACTCAACTTTGCCGTTGGTGTTGATGGGAATCCACAACCTTGTTGCTTCCGCTATATGGATTGAGGTAATAGTATTTACGTTACTTTATACATGTGATTTACCTCTGTTATAAATCCATCGAGTACTGTGTGTGTCAGCATACCGATCCAGGGATGACACTTAAGCACAGAGACTTGATCCATTCGGGTCAGGTTGCTACAAGTCACCTACCAAGGAACAATCTCCCGAAGCAGTTTTGTGAGAGGTGGTTTGAGCAAGGAGATCGAAAATGGTAGCAAAACGAGCTTGGACTTGGGTTTGAGCTGGTTATTCATGTTTGGGGGAGGAAGAAGGAGTGTGTGGGTGAAAGGATAAGTGGAGGAGGGCCACTGTGGGCCCACGAGGCAGGGGGTGCGCCCAGGGGGTAGGGCGCGCCCTCCACCCTCGTGGGCAGGTGGTTGACCCGCCTGCTGTGTTCTCAGTGCCAAATATTCTCAAATATTCTAGAAAAAAATATATTTAAATTTCAGGGCATTTAGAGAACTTCTATTTTCAGGGTATTTTTATATTGCATGGATAATCAGATAACAGACGGAAAAATATTATTTTTATTTTATTTAATATAAATAACAGAAAGTAAAAGTGGGGTACAGAAGGTTGTGCCTTCTAGTTTCATCCATCTCATGATCATCAAAAGGAACCCACTAACAAGGTTGATCAAGTCTTGTTAACGAACTCATTCCGAATAACATGGAACCGGAGAAATTTCGAATAACACTATGTTACCTCAAAGGGGATATGCACATACCCAATAATAAGAATATCACATTTCTTCTTGACAGTAGGAAGAGGAAATTCAAAACCTCCAAATATAATCGATGGAGTTTTTCCAATAGAGTTGATACTATGAACTTGAGGTTGTTTCCTCGGAAAGTGTACCGTGTGCTCATTACCATTAACATGAAAAGTGACATTGCCTTTAGTGCAATCAATAACAGCCCCTGCATTATTCAAAAAGGGTCTTCCAAGAATAATAGACATACTATCGTCCTCGGGAATATCAAGAATAACAAAGTCCGTTAAAATTGTAACGTTTGCAACTACAACAGGCACATCCTCACAAATACCGACAGGTATAGCAGTTGATTTATCAGCCATTTGCAAAGATATCTCAGTAGGTGTCAACTTATTCAAATCAAGTCTACGATATAAAGAGAGATGCATAACACTAACACCGGCTCCAAGATCACATAAAGCAGTTTTAACATAGTTTCTTTTAATGGAGCATGGTATAGTGGGTACTCCTGGATCTCCAAGTTTCTTTGGTATTCCACCTTTAAAATTATAATTAGCAAGCATGGTGGAAATTTTAGCTTCCGGTATCTTTCTTTTATTTGTAACAATTTCTTTCATATACTTAGCATAAGGATTCATTTTGAGCATATCAGTTAATCGCATACGCAAAAAGATAGGTCTAATCATTTCAGCAAAGCGCTCAAAATCCTCATCATCCTTTTTCTTGGATGGTTTGGGAGGAAAAGGCATGGGTTTCTGAACCCAAGGCTCTCTTTCTTTACCATGTTTCCTAGCAACAAAGTCTTTCTTATCATAACATTGATTCTTTGATTGTGGGTTATCAAGATCAACAGCAGGTTCAATTTCTGTATCATTATCATTACTAGGTTGAGCATCATCATGAACATTATCATTAACATTATCACTAGTTTTAGGTTCATTACCAGATTGTGTTTCAGCATCAGAAATAGAAATATCATTTGGATTCTCAGGTGTTTCAGTAATAGGTTCACTAGAAGCATGCAAAGTCCTATCATTTTTCTTTTTCTTCTTTTTAGACGAACTAGGTGCATCTATATTATTTCTCTGAGAATCTTGCTCAATTCTCTTAGGATGGCCTTCAGGATACAAAGGTTCCTGAGTCATTCTACCACCTCTAGTCATAACTCTAACAGCATTATCATTATTCTTACTATTCAATTCATTGAGCAAATCATTTTGAGCTTTAAGTACTTGTTCTACTTGAGTGGTAACCATAGAAGCATGTTTACTAATAAGTTTAAGTTCACCTTTAACATTAGCCATATAATCACCCAAGTGTTCAAGCATATTTGAATTGTATTTCAATTGTCTACCAAAATAACATTAAAGTCTTCTTGCTTAGCCATAAATCTATCAAACTCATCTAAGCATGGGCTAGCAAATTTGGTAAATGGGATTTCAGCTTTATCATATCTATAGAGAGAATTTACCTTTACTACCTGTGTCGGGTTATCAAGACTATGAGTTTCTTCAATAGGAGATGGATTTGGATCATATGTTTCTTCAACAGGCGGTAGATTAAGACCATGTATTTCTTCAATAGGAGGTAAATTCTTAACATCTTCGGCTTTAATACCTTTTTATTTCATAGATTTCTTTGCCTCTTGCATATCTTCAGGACTAAGAAATAGAATACCCCTCTTCTTCGGAGTTGGTTTAGGAATAGGTTCAGGAACTGGCTCCGGAGGTGTCCAATTATTTTCATTTGTCAACATATTATTCAATAGAATTTCAGCTTCATCCAGTGTTCTTTCCCTGAAAACAGAACTAGCACAACTATCTAGGTAATCTCTGAAGGCATCGGTTAGTCCATTATAAAAGATATCAAGTATTTCATTTTTCTTAAGAGGATGATCAGGCAAAGCATTAAGTAATTGGAGAAGCCTCCCCCAAGCTTGTGGGAGACTCTCTTCTTCAATTTGTACAAAATTATATATATCCCTTAAAGCAGCTTGTTTCTTATGAGCAGGGAAATATTTAGCAGAGAAGTAATAAATCATATTCTGGGGACTACGCACACAACCGGGATCAAGAGAATTAAACCATATCTTAGCATCACCCTTTAATGAGAACGGAAATATTTTAAGGATATAGAAGTAACGAGTTCTCTCATCTTTAGTGAATAGGGTGGCTATATCATTCAGTTTAGTAAGATGTGCCACAACAGTTTCAGATTCATAACCATGAAAAGGATCGGATTCAACCAAAGTAATTATATCAGGATCAACAGAGAATTCATAATCCTTATCAGTAACACAGATAGGTGAAGTAGCAAAAGCAGGGTCAGGTTTCATTCTAGCATTTAGAGATTGCTTATTCCATTTAGCTAATAACCTTTTGAGTTCATATCTATATTTGCAAGCTAAAATAGCTAAAGAAGCTTCTTGATCAAAAACATAACCCTTAGGAATAACAAGTGATTCTTCATCATCACTTTCATCAGTATCATCAGATTTAATATTTTCAATCTCTCTAGCCCTAGCAAGTTGTTCATCAAGAAATTCACCAAGTGGAACGGTAGTATCAAGCATAGAAGTAGTTTCATCATTGGTATCATGTATAGTAGAAGCATCATCATCAATAACATGCGACATATCAGAACGAATAGCAGAAGCAGTTTTAGGTGTCGCAAGCTTACTCAAAACAGAAGGTGAATCAAGTGCAGAGCTAGATGGCAGTTCCTTACCTCCCCTCGTAGTTGAGGGATAAATCTTGGTTCTTGGATCTTTCAAGTTCTTCATAATGATAAGCAGATATATATCCCAAGTGACTCAAAGAATAGAGCAACAGTTTAGGGGATCGCAACAGTTTTCGACAAGTATAGGGGATCGCAACAGTTTTTGAGGGTAGAGTATTCAACCCAAATTTATTGCTTCGACACAAGGGGAGCCAAAGAATACTCTCAAGTATTAGCAACTGAGTTGCCAATTCAACCACACCTGGAAACTTAATATCTGCAGCAAAGTGTTTAGTAGCAAAGTAATATGATAGTAGTGGTAACGGTAGCAAAAGGTAACAGTAGTAAAAGTAATGTTTTTGGTATTTTGTAGTGATGATAGCAATAGCAACGGGAAAGTAAATAAGCGAAGAACAATATATGGAAAGCTCGTAGGCAATGGATCAGTGATGGAGAATTATGCCGGATGCGGTTCATCATGTAACAGTCATAACCTAGGGTGACACAGAACTAGCTCCAGTTCATTGATATAATGTAGGCATGTATTTCGAACATAGTCATACGTGCTTATGGAAAAGAACTTGCATGACATCTTTTGTCCTACCCTCCCATGGCAGCGGGGTCCTTACGGAAACTAAGGGATATTAAGGTCTCCTTTTAATAGAGAACCGGAACAAAGCATTAACACATGGTGAATACATGAACTCCTCAAACTACAGTCATCACCGGTAAGTATCCCGATTATTGTCACTTCGGGGTTAACAGATCATAACACATAATAGGTGACCATAGACTTGCAAGATAGGATCAAGAACACTCATATATTGATGAAAACATAATAGGTTCAGATCTGAAATCATGGCACTCGGGCCGTAGTGACAAGCATTAAGCATAGCAAAGTCATAGCAACATCAATCTCAAAACATAGTGGATACTAGGGATCAAACCCTAACAAAACTAACTCAATTACATGATAGATCCCATCCAACCCATCACCGTCCAGCAAGCCTACAATGGAATTACTCACGCACGGCGGTGAGCATCATGAAATTGGTGATGGAGGATGGTTGATGATGATGATGGCGACGGATTCCCCTCTCCGGAGCCCCGAACGGACTCCAGATCAGCCCTCCCGAGAGATTTTAGGGCTTGGCGGCGGCTCCGTATCATAAAACACGATGATTTCTTCTCTCCGATTTTTTTCTCCCCGAAACACAATATATAGAGTTGGAGTTGGAGTCGGAGAGGCACTGGGGGGCCCACGAGGTAGGGGGGCGCGCCCTAGGGGGGCAGGCATGCCCCCACCCTCGTGGACAGGTGGTGGGCCCCCTGGCCTTCATCTTTTGCAGGTATTTTTTATATTTTCCAAAAAGTTGCTCCATGAAGTTTTAGGTCATTCCGAGAACGTTTGTTTCTGCACATAAATAACACCATGGTAATTCTGCTGAAAACAGCGTCAGTCCGGGTTAGTTCCATTCAAATCATGCAAGTTAGAGTCCAAAACAAGGGCAAAAGTGTTTGGAAAAGTAGATACGACGAAGACGTATCAATGATCCATATCAACTAAACTATGTCCGATCATCACGTGAGATGGAGTAGTTTGCAATGGTGAACATCACTATGTTGATCATATTTACTATATGATTCACGCTCGACCTTTCGGTCTCAGTGTTCCGAGGCCATATCTGCATATGCTAGGCTCGTCAAGTTTAACCCGAGTATTCTATGTGTGCAAAACTGGCTTGCACCCGTTGTATGTGAATGTAGAGCTTATCACACCCGATCATCATGTGGTGTCTCAACACGACGAACTGTAGCAATGGTGCATACTCAGGGAGAACACTTGTACCTTGAAATTTAGTGAGAGATCATCTTATAATGCTACTGCCGAACTAAGCAAAATAAGATGCATAAAGGATAAACATCACATGCAATCAAATATAAGTGATATGATATGGCCATCATCATCTTGTGCCTTTGATCTCCGTCTCCAAAGCACCGTCATGATCACCATCGTCACCGGCTTGACACCTTGATCTCCATCAAAGCATCGTTGTCGTCTCGCCAACTATTGCCGCTACGACTATCGCTACCGCTTAGTGATAAAGTAAAGCAATTACATGGCGATTGCATTTCATACAATTAAGCGACAACCATATGGTTCCTGCCAGTTGCCGATAACTGTGTTACAAAACATGATCATCTCATATAATAGTTTATATAATCACGTCTTGACCATATCACATCACAACTTACCTTGCAAAAACAAGTTAGACGTCCTCTACTTTGTTGTTGCAAGTTTTATGTGGCTGCTATGGGCTTAGCAAGAACCATTCTTACCTACGCATCAAAAACCACAATGCGGTATATTGATTGCTTTTTGATCTTCAAGAAGAACCATGTTCATTGAATCCGATTCAACTAAAGTTGGAGAAACAGACACCCACTAGCCACCTGTGTGCGAAGCACGTCGGTAGAACCAGTCTCGTGTAAGCGCACGCGTAATGTCGGTCTGAGCTGCTTCATCCAACAATACCGCTGAATCAAAAATCAACTAGTGGCGGCAAGCAATATGTATATACCCACGCCCACAACTCCTTTGTGTTCTACTCGTGCATATAACATCTACGCATAAACCTGGCTCTAATACCACTGTTGGGGAACATAGTATTTCAAAAAAAAAATTGCCTCCGCACACGCAAGATCCATCTAGGTGATGCATAGCAACGAGAGGGGAGAGTGTGTCCACATACCCTCGTAGACCGAAAGCGGAAGTGTTTAGTAATGCGGTTGATGTAGTCGAACGTCTTCGCGATCCAACCGATCCAAGTACCGAACGCACGGCACCTCCGCGATCTACACACGTTCAGCTCGATGACGTCCCTCGTACTCTTGATCCAGCTGAGGCCGAGGGAGAGTTTCATCAGCACGACGGCATGATGACGGTGATCATGAAGTTACCGGCGCAGAGCTTCGCCTAAGCACTGCAATGATATGACTGAGGTGGAAATCTGTGGAGGGGGCCATCGCACACAGCTAAGACAACTGTCAACTTGTGTGTTCTAGGATGCCCCCTGCCCCCGTATATAAAGGAGCAAGGGGGAAGCCGGCCGGCCCTATAGGGGCACGCCCCAAGTAGGATTCCTACTAGGAATAGGAATCCTATTCCTAGTAGGTTTCCAACAAGGAAGAGAGGGGGAAGGAAGGAGAGGGAGAGAGGGAGAAGGAAAGGGGGGGGTGCTATCGTGGTTCTAAGTCTGGCAGTAGAATGGGGGGTAGGGATGTAGAGGCAAGATCCTAGCTATGGAGGAGTTGTACACGCGAGTTTTACGAGTTCAGGCCCTTCTCGGAGGAAGTAACAGCCCTACGTCTCGGAGCCCGGAGGCGGTCGACTGGATTATATGTGTGTGAGTTACAGGGGGTGCGAACCCTTGTGCCTGTGGAGGGGGGTGGCTTATATAGACTGCGTTAGGACCCCAGCCAGCCCACGTCACAGAGGGTTTAAGGTACATTGAAGAGAGAACGTTACTGGTAACACTCACATTAAAGTGTTATAAATGCTAATTAAGCCTATAAGTAAATGCTCGACCATTGTATATGCAGAGTGGCTTTAGCTCTTTTGCCCGTCGAGTGACTTCTGCGACAGTCGAGTGACATTGATTCTTCCGAGTGGAATGTTTCTGGTCGAGTGGATGATGGGACCCTTTGAATGATCCTGGCTTTATGGTGTTGTCCTAGGGGAGGATGTCTAGGTCAGGTCTATGACCCTACCCTAGGTACATAGCTTCATCATTAGCCCCCAAATGGTTCAGGGTTCGAGTGGAGAAGGAGTTGATAATCCCTCCGATTCAGCTTTTGTGCTTTGAGAATGTCTCGCCTAGAGGTCGAATGAACCTTCATGATGGCTTCAACTACTTGTTCAGTCGCCTTGATGCATTCTTGGTTTTGTCGAGTGAACTTTCATTGTTAAGTTTTGAGTGTTGATATGGAAAAAATCTTCCGTCTGACGGGTTGTTCTACCGTCTGCGGATTTCACGGGATTCAAATTTTGGGAAGCGCGCCCAACGGGGGAGGCCGCGGTAATCGGGACGGATTAGGCAGGTCGCCTCGATCTCCACGCCACCTTTTTTGCCACGTATCGCGCACGCGACTGTTGGGGATTTGATAAGATCATCCGGGCCTACAAGTCAGTCACTTGGAAGTGTTCTTATATAAGGCACCGGACCGGGGCTTTTGAACAGTGCACCCTCATTTCCCTTCCTCCTCCTCAAATTTCTCTGCTGCGCCCGCTTCTGCTCTCGGCGTCGTAGCCCTGCTCGAACTCGATTCGCTGCCATGGGGAAGGAGAAGACGGTGGCATTGGAGCGTGCGAAGAAGGCAAAGGCGAAGGCGAAAGGGAAGAGGACCAGCCGGGGTGGATCCTCGTCGAGGTCCGGCCTGCCGCCTGGCTGGATCCAGGGCGACTGGATCCACTCGACAATCAGTCAAGATGACATCGACGAACTGTTTGAGGGGGACTGATCCCCCACGAATCGGCGCGGCTCCCGGGGAACGAGACTGAGCCGTAGCCGCAGGAGGGTGAGTGCGTTCTCCTTGCCACCCATGTCGACCGCGGGTTTTCTTTGCCTCCCCACCCTTTCTTTCGCGGTTTCTTGAACTTCTTCGGGGCTCAACTCCACCACTTTTCTCCAAACACCATCGTGTACCTTGTGCTTTCGTGTCCATGTGCGAGAACTTCTTGGGTTGTCGACCACACTGGGGTCTCTTCAAGCACATATTCACATGTCGCTCCCAAACGGTCAAGAAGGCCAACCCGAGTGATGAGAGGACGCACGTGATACAGATGTGCGGGGGTCTTGGAATTCAAATGAGGAACAAAAGCACCTTCCCAGCTATGATCCTTCCCGACTCGGTCCGGGGTTGGCAGTCGACCTGGTTCTACTACAAGGACCAGCCGACCCCGGGTCAGTCGACTGGAGTTCCCCCTTTTCCATGGCTCGAGTGGAGAAGCCCTCCTCCTTGAGAGTGATCCCGGAGGAGAAGGTGCAAGTGAAGGTGTTGGTCGAGAGGGTTGTCCAACTTGTCCGCGATGGAGTGACTGGTATGGACCTGCTGGAGGTCTTCCTCAGTCGACGCACCCAACCACTCCAAGCTCGTGACCATCCGATGTGGATGTACTCGGGACTCGAGGATTCCACTCGGATCCACCTGGAGGATGTTAGTGAGGACACGGTGGAGAAGTGGCTGAGAGGTATTACCGGCAACAAGGATAATCCCCGGGGGTCCAGGAGGGTGGTTCCATTCGACCATTTGCGCCAGCCGGAACAGGTACGATTCTGCATTGTCGAGTGTCTTCTTGATTTACTATGTAGCATCTTGTTGACGGTCGACTGTCTTTCTTTTGTTCATTGTCTTTTCAGGCTCTTGTTGATATGTACTCGATGCCCAATGGAGTGCAGGAGCAAAATGTCGAGGGAGAGGCGAGCGGGGGCGAGAGTGGCGAGTGGCACTCAGATGCAGAGGAGGACGAGGAGAGCGACGACCCGAGTGATGAAGAAGAGGTCGACTCGCCACCTCGCAGAGAAAGGAGGTCCAAGCACGCTCACGACCCGGCAAGCACCCCTGACCTGGTGGCCGCACCGACTGGGCAGTCTTCAAAGCGCCCTCGGACGTCTTCTCCAGTGCCGACTGAGAAGGTATCAAAACAGCTCAAGACTGCGCCGCCTCCTGCGCCGAAACCATTGGAGGCCACATCCTCCAAACCGCCGAAGGCTTTGCCCAGAATCAAAGTGACCATTCCCACCATCTCCGGGTAACCATCTGACCTGATCCTTTGGTCGACTCGAGCAACAAAACATAACCGACTGAATGTTGACATTTGCAGTGCTTCTACCTCTGGAACTTCTTCCCGTCAATACCGAGACAAGGAAATGGAAGACGCGGTTACCTCCAACCCAGGTACAATTCTCGTGATCTTGTTCTTGATTATTTGGTCGATTAAATTCTGGCGATTCACTTGGGGTCGACTGATTTATTTGCAGCCCCACCCAATGTTATCGAGCTTTCGGATGATGATGAAGATGTGGCCCCTAGTCCCAGAAGGAACAAAAAAGTAGCAGCTGGCAAGACATCTCAGCAGGGACTAATGACAGAACCAATCGTCCAGCAACCCGAAGATGCAGGTGGGGCCTCTATAACTTTTGCTGTCCCATTATCGAGTGAGCACCCTGCACCGTCGATTGTACCAGTGTTTCCTTCAGCCGTCCAACCTCATGCCTCGGAGCTCCAAGCTGCCACATCTGGGCCATCTGCCCCCTTCTTCACCAACTATCATGTTCCGGAAAGCCAGTCGGATGCCGCTGCGGTGGCCATTCGTCAGGCTAGCGTGATGATGGAGCGGATGAAGATGGTGCATGACAACAGCCAGGCTGCTTACGATGCCAGCACGGCTCTTCGGGCCAATTTCCAGGTAAGTTGGCTTTCGACTGACCTTTTTCTATTAGGATATGCTACCTGAAATATTTTCTTTCATACAATCTCTTATTGTTTGCGTCGAATCCGTACGCCCACTGGGTGTTTTGTTGTCTTTAGTATTTGCACTCTTCCACTCAGTCTGGTCGAGTGGGATCTGAACCGGTGGGGGCATGCTAAGTGCACCCATTGGGTGTAGTCCCCGAGACCGCAGTCGACTGCGGGCAGTCGGCTGGGGTCTGAGTACTTCTTTTCACTTTCCTTTCTTCCACTCAACGGTCGACTGCTGGCAGTCGGCCAGGGTCTGAATAGTCTCCTCTTTTTTTCTACTCGACCCGGGCGGACCGGCCGAGTGGAATCTGAACCAGTGGGGGCACGTCAAGTGCACCCACTGGGTGTAGTCCCCGAGACTGCGGTCGACTGCGGGCAGTCGGCTGGGGTCTGAGTCAACTTTGAAGTTTTATTCACTCGGAAGTAAATAATCTTTGATCTTGTTGATTGATGTGTCTTTTATCCTCTGCAGAAATCTTGTACACTTATTGCTAAGTTCACGGAATTTGAGGAGAAGCAGAGGCAACTCAACCTTGACTTGGAGTTGGCCCAACAAAAATTGAAGAAAGCTCAAGATAAAGTTGCTGGTATGGAAGGTAACTGCCTATCGACTGCTCACGTCGATCATCCTTTAAAGTATTTCTTTGATCTCTTGTTTGATCCGATTGCTTATTTTGCAGAGAAAATGAGGTTGGATCTAGAGAAGAAGGACTCGGATCTTGCGGCTGCGCAGAAGGAGGCTCAAGATAAGACTGCCCTTGCTGACCAGAAGCTGGCTTCAGTCGGAGCGCTGGAAGAAGAAGTAAGCAAGTTGAAGTCCTCTCTCACTGAATCCAACCGAGAGGTAACTTGTCTGAAGAAGGATAAGGTGGCTCTGAATGAGAAGCTGGAATCCATGGCTCGTAAGAGAAATGGCGTGGAAGCTTATTTGAGAACTCTCGCCAAGAAGCTCTCTCTTATGCTAGAAGGTACTCCTTTTAATCTGACTGCTTTACTGCTTGCAAGTTAGTCCTGTCCAGTCGACTCACTAACTCTTTGACTGCATAATTCTGCCAAAACTTTGACGAGGAGACTGGACGAATCAAGACGGGTTTAGACCCTATTGTTTCTCCAGTCGGCGACGAGGCTGCCATGAATGTGCTTCGACTGGAATCCCGCGTCGCTAGTGTCACAAGTTACCTCGCTTGTTTGAAGGTGGCAGTTTCACGGATCGACTCATCACTCTGGCCAAGGGCGACGCTTCAAAATGACCTCGAACCTCTGATGACTCGACTCAAGGAGGTCCCTGGTCGAGTGCAAGAGTGGAAGAAGTCCTCTGCCCGGTGTGGTGCTGACGTGGCGTTGTCCTTGGTAAGAGTCCACCGCAAGGAAGCCCGCAAAGATAAGCTGGCGGCGATCAAGGTCGCCAACACCAAAAGACACGATTTCCAGTCTTTTATGGAGACTTTCATCGCTGCTCTCCACTCGGTAGGATTTTTTAAACTTAGGCGAGTACTGGACTGCAGCTAAGCCTCCGAGTGGGAGGGTTGCTCACCACTCGGTAGGATTTTTTAAACTTAGGCGACTACTGGAATGCAGCTAAGCCCCAGAGTGGGAGGGTTGCTCTCCACTCGGCAGGATTTTTTAAACTTAGGCGAGTACTGGACTGCAGCTAAGCCTCCGAGTGGGAGGGTTGCTCACCACTCGGTAGGATTTTTTAAACTTAGGCGAGTACTGGACTGCAGCTAAGCCCCCGAGTGGGAGGCTTGCTCACCACTAGGTAGGATTTTTTAAACTTAAGCGAAACGGATTCGCAGCTAAGCCTCTGAGTGGGAGGCTTGCTCACCACTCGGTAGGATTTTCTTTTAAACTTAGGCGAAACGGATTCGCAACTAAGTCACCCACTAGGGGATTTCAGATGTAAAATAAAAGCAACAACAATCGTTTATGAGGACTGTAAAGCTCTTGTATTTGATAAGAAAATTACAAAGGTGTTTCTTATTACATTTTATTCGATTGAGTACTTAAGTGTAAAAGGGGCGGAGCAACTCCGCATTCCAAGCCCGTGGCTCGTCCTTCTTATGCTCGACATTTAAAGGTGGTATGCTCCATTGTGGAGCACTCTGGTGACAATGAAGGGGCCTTCCCAAGCAGGAGCGAGCTTGTGTGGTTTCTGCTGATCCACTCGAAGAACCAAGTCTCCCTCTTGAAAGGCTCGACCTTTCACATTCCTGGCGTGGAACCGACGCAAGTCTTGCTGATAAATGGTCGAGCAGATCAAGGCCATCTCTCTTTCCTCCTCTAGGAGGTCGACTGCGTCCTGCCGAGCTTGTTCTACTTCATCTTCGGAGAAGAGCTTGACTCGTGGTGCATTATGAAGCAAGTCACTCGGTAGAACAGCTTCGGCTCCATAGACCAAGAAGAATGGAGTTCGGCCAGTCGACCGATTGGGAGTTGTCCTCAATCCCCAAAGAACCGATGGAAGTTCATCAACCCAGGCACCCGCTGCATGCTTGAGGTCTCGCATCAGTCAGGGTTTCAAACCTTTGAGAATCAGGCCATTTGCTCTCTCTGCTTGTCCATTCGACTGGGGATGGGCGACTGAAGCATAGTCGACTCGTGTGCCTTGAGAGGCGCAGAAGGCTCTGAACTCATCTGAATTGAAGTTCGATCCATTGTCAGTGATGATGCTGTGTGGAACTCCGTATCTGAACGTCAATTCTCTAATGAAGCCGACGGCAGTATTAGCTTCTAGATTCTTGATAGGTTTGGCTTCAATCCACTTGGTAAACTTGTCGACTGCTACAAGCACATGAGTGAAGCCGCTCCTACCAGTCCTCAGCGGTCCAACCATATCTAATCCCCAAACAGCAAAGGGCTAGACGAGTGGAATGGTCTTCAGGGCTGACGCAGGTTTGTGGGACATATTGGAGTAAAACTGGAAGCCTTCACATCTGTCGACTATATCTTTCGCCATTTCATTTGCTCATGGCCAATAAAATCTAGCTCGGTATGCTTTAGCCACAATGGTCCTAGAGGACGCATGGTGGCCACAGGTCCCCGAGTGGATGTCGTTGAGGATTGCTAGACCTTCTTCTGGGGTTATGCATTTCTGGCTGACTCCGGTTACACTTTCTTTGAACAGCTGTCCTTTTATCACAGTAAAGGCTTTGGATCGACGGACGATCTGTCGAGCCTCTTCTTCATCCTCTGGGAGTTCCTTCCTAAGGATATACGCAATGTACAGCACTGTCCAGTCGGGATTGATAACCAAAATATCCATGATCAGGTCGACCACGGCTGGAATCTCGACTTCAGTCGGATCGGTGGCACTCTTTGGCTGTGGGGGATCTTCAGTGAAGGGATCTTCTTGAACTAAAGGTGCATGAATATGCTCCAGGAACACATTACTGGGAATGGCTTCTCTCTTGGAGCCTATCTTTGCTAAATCATCGGCTACTTGATTTTTTAGTCGGGGTATATGATGGAGCTCTAACCCCTCAAACTTCTTTTCCAACTTCCTCACCGCGCTGCAGTAGCCAGTCATGGCTAGGCTTCTGACGTCCCACTCCTTCATCACTTGATTGACTACCAAATCTAAGTCGCCATAAACCATGAGGCGACTGACGCCGAGTGAGATGGCCATACATAACCCATACAAGAGTGCTTCATATTCTGCTTCGTTATTGGAAGAATCAAAGTGAATCTGGAGGACATATCTGAGCCTGTCTCCTCAGGGGGATACCAGTACCACCCCAGCACTGGAACCATTCAGCATCTTGGAACCATCAAAGAACATGGTCCAGTGCTCTGAGTGAACTTGAGTCGGCAGTTGCTGTTCAATCCACTCGGCGAGGAAATCCGCTATTGCTTGGGACTTGATAGCTTTCTTTGCCTCGAACTTGATATCTAAGGGAAGGAGTTCAATCGCCCACTTTGCCACTCGACAGTTGTGTCTTTGTTGTTCAGAATCTCTAATAATGGAGCGTCGCTGACGACTGTAATGGAGTGGTCAGAGAAGTAATGTGCAACCTTCTTCGTGGTCATATAAATCCCATAAACAAGCTTCTGATAATGTGGATATCTTTGCTTTGATGGAGTCAAAACTTCAGAGACATAGTATACTGGGCGCTGGACTTTGTAAGCTTTTCCTTCTTCTTCCCGCTTGACCGTAAGTACTCTACTGACGACTTGTCTAGTGGCTGCAATGTAAAGCAGTAAAGGCTCTTTGCTGATTGGAGCAGCAAGCACCGGCTGGGTGGAAAGCAGGGCTTTAAGCTCTACAAATGTTGCATCAGCTTCAGGAGTCCACTCAAACTTATCTGACTTCTTCATCAGTTGGTAAAGAGGTAGTGCCTTTTCACCGAGGCGAGAAATGAATCGACTTAGGGCGGCCAAACAACCAGTAAGCTTCTGGACATCATGCACACGCACAGGGCCCTTCATCCGGAGTATGGCACCCACTTTCTCTGGGTTAGTGTCGATCCCTCGTTCAGAAACGAGAAAACTGAGTAATTTTCCGCCTGGAACTCCGAACGTGCATTTTGATGGATTAAGCTTGATATCATACCTTCTGAGGTTGGCAAAGGTTTCAGAAAGGTTAGGCAGTAGGTCGGAACCTTTAAGTGACTTGACCATAATGTCATCCATGTATGCTTCCATATTCCGACTGATCTGAGTGAGAAAACACTTCTGAATCATCCGCATGAATGTGGCTCCAGCGTTCTTCAAGCCGAATGGCATAGTGACATAGTAGAAGCACCCAAATGGGGTGATGAAAGCTGTTTTTATCTCATCGGGTCCATACAAACGGATCTGATGATACCCGGAATAAGCGTCCAAAAAGGACAAACGCTCACACCCCGCAGTCGAGTCGACTATTTGGTCGATGCGAGGAAGAGGAAAGTGATCTTTCGGGCAGGCCCGATTGATATGTTTGAAGTCGATGCACATGCGAAGTGAGTCGTCCTTCTTTGGGACCATGACAACATTAGCTAACCACTCGGAGTGGTAAATCTCTCGGATAAACTTAGCTGCTAGAAGCCGAGCCACTTCTTCATAGATTGCCTTTCTCTTCTGTACGGCGGACCGTCGAAGATGTTCTTTGACTGGTTCACTTTTCGGTCGACTCGCAAACGATGCTCAGCCTGTCCCCTGGGAACACCTGGCATGTTAGAAGGTTTCCATGCAAAGATGTCCTAGTTCTCACGGAGGAACTGGATGAGTGCTTCTTCCTATTTGGAGTTGAGTGTTGTTGAAATGTGAGTTGGAGCAGCATTGGGATCCGTTTGATGAATATGAATAGGCTTCGTTTCACCAGACGATTGGGATGCTGTATCTGCGGCAGGCTTCTTAGCTCGCAACAAATCACTCGGATCTGCATTTTTTTGATACTCCTGCAACTCCACTACTGCCATCTGTGCATCGGCGATCTTTGAGCCCTTCTGGAAGCACTCTTCTGCCTTCTTTCGACTGCCAATGATAGTGATCACCCCTTTAGGACAGGCATCTTCAATTTGAGGTACACGTAACATGGTCGAGCCATAAAACATGCATAAGCTGGCCTGCCCAAAATAGCATGATAAGCACTCTGGAAATCCACAACTTCAAATGTTAACTTTTCTTTGCGGTAATTCTTGGAATCAACGAAAACTACATCAAGGGTGATCTGGCCGAGTGACGCAGCCTTCTTGCTGGGAATAACTCCATGGAAACTCATATTGCTTTCACTGAGGCTGGACATCGGAATGCCCATTACTTTCAACGTCTCTGCATACAGTATATTCAGACCACTGCCACCATCCATCAGAACCTTAGTCAATCGAGTGCCTTCGACTACTGGGTCGACCACCAGCGCTTGCCTCCCAGGGGTGGCTATGTGCGCAGGGTGATCGGACTGGTCGAATGTAATGGCAGTCTAAGACCACTTCAAATAACTGGGTGTCACTGGAGAGACCATGTTCACTTCTCTGTTGATGACTTTCAGTCGACTCTTACTATCAACATCAGCGAAAATCATCAGAGTGGAATTGACGTGGGGGTAACCATCATCGTCCTCTTCCTCATCCTCAACTTTGTCCGCTTCCTTCTCCTTTTCCTTGGGCTGTTTCTCCCGGAATTGCTGGATTAGGAGTCGACACTGTCGAGTGGTATGCTTCGGGTAAATGAAATTACCCTCTTCATCTTTTTTGGTGTGAATGTGGCATGGTAAATCTAGTACATCATTTCCATCTTGATCTTTTACTTTCTTGGGGTTCCACGGTCCTTTGGGTTTCCCTTTGAACTTTCCTTGAGTCACAGCTAAGGCTTCACCATGAGCGGCTGGCTCAACTTTGCGCTTCTGCTTCCGACTGGAGTTCCCTCCTCCGGTTTCGTGGGCGACTGTTTTGTGCTTGCCACTCCGGAGTCGGTCTTCTTCTTCACCATTGGCGTACTTGGTGGCAATCTCCATCATCCGAGTCAGAATCATATCTCCTGTCCGACCGAATTTCAGATTCAACTCCTGATACTTAACGCCTTCTTTGAAGGCACAAATTGCTTGGTGATCCGGCACATTCTCCACTGTGTGGTGCAACGTGATCCATCTTTGGATATAATCTCTCAAAGTTTCATTCGGTTTCTGAATGCAACACTGTAATTCTGTCAGCCCTGCTGGCCGTTTGCAAGTACCTTCAAATGTTCTGACAAATACTTGGGCAAGATCTTCCCAAGTATAAATACTACCAGGCGCAAACTGATTCAACCACGCTCTGGCCGAGCCCTCTAACATCAAAGGAAGGTGCTTCATGGCCACTTCATCATTGCCACCACCAATCTGTACAGCCACTCAATAATCCTAAAGCCAAGTGTCAGGCTTGGACTCACCAGTGAACTTACTAACTCCAGTCGCCAACCTGAAGTTGGGAGGAATCACCGCAGCCCTAATGGCTCTGCTGAAGCACTCCGGACCTGAGACATGTACTCTACTGCTGGTTGGGAAATCTCTGTCGTGACCTTCTCTATGAGCTCTGTTTCTGTCGACCAGACCCTGAACGAGAATAGATCTCGCATCAAAGCCTGGTTCCCTGGGGTCGACTGGAATCCTTCGCCCACCACTGTGAGGACGTCTGTCATCATGCTGCCGAGGCACGTATGACCCACTCCTTGGGGGAGGCATGGGCACTCGACGATGATCATCGTGATCGAGTCCGTGTTCATACTGCTCGCGGTTTCTGTACTGATCTCGCCGGTCCCCACGTCCCTCACGCCTCGGGGGTGATCTCGGGCTGTGAGCCGACTGGACTGTGTCTGCAACCACGGGTCTGCTATGGATCCTATTCCGCGACTGAGATACTGCTGTATTCTGCTCTCCCGCTGCTCGGAGCAAAGCCCGGATCTGCACCAAACCTCGACCAGCTTCTGACTGGGAAGGTTGAATTGACTCCGCTATTCGGGCCGTAGCTGCGAGATTCTGGATCGGAGTTCAGTATACCTGAGTCGGAGGCGGAAAAAGTTGGTGTCGACCGGACTCGGGGATACACTGCCGAGCACGCTCGTCGAGTGCGCGCTGGAGGTTCTCCAGTCTAGTGCGCTCAGCCAAGTTGGCCAGGCGCGCCTCCTCCAAGGCCTGGGCTTCAGGGGTTTCTCCAATGATAGGAGTGTGAAGCGCATCCATGTTCCGGCGGCGAAGTTCTTCCCTTCGCTGCGAAGAGAGGGGTTCGGGGCGGTACTCTTTGTGAACACGCGACGGATCGCCGTCCCCATCGCCTCCGTCTTCACGGGTGAAGCCAGGAGGACTGTGTGGTCCATTGACCATCAAAACTTCCGCCGCAGGGTCACTGCTGTCGCACTCGGATGCAGCCTCTATGGAGGCGCAGGGGGGCTCCTAAGGTCGGGGAAGGCTCTGATACCAACTTGTAACACCCTCGATGCGACTATATCTCCCACGTGTCGAGGCACGACTTAGAGGCATAATCGCATTGAAGGCATATGTCGCAAGTGAGGTAATCTTCACACAACCCATGGAATATAATAAGGGAAAGAAATTACATAGTTGGCTTACAATCGCCACTTCACACAATTACATGAATAAAGCATTACAACAACCAAATACAATCAGGGCCCGACTACAGAGCCAAAATAAAAGAAGAACCCCAAATGTGACAAAGGTCCCCGATCGACCCCAACTGGGCTCCACTACTGATCAACTAAAACGAAACAACACAAAGGACAAGATCTTCATCGAGCTCCTCCTGAGCTTGGTTGCGTCATCTGCACGGTCTCATCGACACCTGCAAGCTGGTTTTGGAAGTATCTGTGAGCCACTGGGACTCAGCAATCTCGCACCCTCGCGATCAAGACTATTTAAGCTTATGGGTAAGGTAAAAGGTATGAGGTGGAGCTGCAGCAAGCGACTAGCATATATTGGTGGCTAACATACGCAAAAGAGAGCGAGAAGAGAAAGCAAAGCACGGTCGAGAATCTATGATCAAGAAGTGATCCTAGAACAACCTACGTCAAGCATAACTCCAACAACCGTGTTCACTTCCCGGCCCCCACCGGAAAGAGACCATCATGGTTACACACGCGGTTGATTCATTTTTAATTAAGGTCAAGTTCAGGTTTTCTACAACCGGACATTAACAAATTCCCATCTGCCCATAACTGCGTGCACGGCTTTCGAAAGTTCAAATCCCTGCAGGGGTGTCCCAACTTAGCCCATGACAAGCTCTCACGGTCAACGAAGGAATAGACCTCCACCCGAGACATTCCGATCAGACTCGGTATCCCGGTACAACAAGACATTTCGACAGGGTAAAACTAAACTAGCAACACCGCCCGATGCGCCGACATCCTGATGGGAGCTGCACATATCTCGTTCTCAGGGCAACACCGGATGAGACATCCTACGAGTAAAACCAGCCCTCAAGTTTCCCCGAGGTGGCCTCGCAGTCTACTCAGTTCGGACCAACACTTAGACAAGCACTGGCCCGGGGGGGGGGGGGGGGTAAAATAAGATGACCCTTGGGCTGGCCTAGCCCAAGGGAAAAAGAGGCTAGGTGGCGAATGGTAAAACCAATGTTGGGCATTGCTGGAAGAGCTTTACTTAAGGCGAACTGTCAAGGGGTTCCCATTATAGCCCAACCGCGTAAGGGACGCAAAATCCGGGAACATAACACCGATATGACGGAAACTAGGGCGGCAAGAGTGGAACAAAACACCAGGCATAAGGTCGAGCCTTCCACCCTTTACCAAGTATATAGATCCATTAATTAAATAAGATATATAGTGATATCCCAACAAGTAAATAAATATACCAACAAGGAACGGCCTCCAATCTTCACCTGCAACTAGCAACGCTATAAGAGGGGCTGAGCAAAGCGGTAACATAGCCAATCAACGGTTTGCTAGGACATGGTGGGTTAGAGGTTTGACATGGCAATTTGGGAGGCTGACAAGCAAATGGTAGGCATCGTAGCATGGGCATAGCAAAAGAGCGAGCATCTAGCATAGCAAAGATAGTAGTGATTTCGAGGGTATGATCATCTTGCCTGAAATCCCACAAGGAAGAAGAACGAGTCCATGAAGAAGACAAACGGACGTAGACGAACGGATCCTCACAAACGCGACGTTATTGGAACCAACCCGAAGAAGCAACACCGGAAAGAAGCAAACAACATGGTAAACAACCACCACATAGACATGGCATGATGCACAATCAAGTATGATGCATGTCCGGTTTAATGAAGCATGGCATGACAAAGTGCACAAACAATCCTACAAATTAAGTGGAGCTCATTATGCAACTTCGTTGCATATTGACGAAACACCACATTCAAGTTATTTAGTTCGATCTCGTTTATGTACCCAACAATATTAAATGTTGATTAACATGGCAAGAGGGTGAAGCAAAGTAAAACTAGCTATCTAGTCAAGGTTAAATGAGGCCGGAAGCAACGACAACAATTCTGGAAACTCCTCATGAGCATATTATAGGTTTGGTACTGTTCTGCCCTAAACACAATTTTAGGGTAGTTAAACATGCAAAGTAAGGCCACCATGATAAACTAGGCAAAATTCTACCCCAATTACATATAAAGTTTATTAAATTCGGAGTTACGGTTATTTAGTTATGAAATAAATCATTTTAACATGGCATAGGAGCAAATTTAACCAAAAAACATTTTAAGCATTTTAAACATAGGTGAAAGTTGGATATTATTAAACTAGACAAAATTCTGAGCAAGTTCCATATATAAATCATTTTAAACCGATGCACGAATTGTGAGTTATTATATGCATGTACATGAGGGTCTTTTTTGTAAAACTGCAATCTCTGGATAAATAGGAAAATCCCAGGCGCTGGAAAAAACATCATGGGCCGAATCCTAGAACAGGAGCATGCGCTGGGGGCGGCTCACCCATGGGCCTTGGCCCATCTGCAGAGGAGCCGGCTTGGGGCAGCGGGGCTGGGCCTCCCAGGCCGATCGAAGCAGGGGGGGCGCTGAGCCTGGTGCGTCGCGAATCTGGCCCGACTGGGCTTGGCTTGGCGCTGCGCTGGGCCGGGGAAGCTGGGCTGGCCCAGGTCGCGGTCAACGGCGGATGACGCCGTTCTCCCGATCGAGGCAAGGGCGGTGGCGCCGGGAGGAGGTCCGGGTGGATCCGGTCGCCGGAGTTGGCGGCGAGGAAGAGATGGAGGCGCAGGGGACGGAGGGACGCGGAGCCAGGCGCGACCACACCCTCCTCAAACAAGAGCTTCTCGATGCAGGGGAAGCAGACGTCGGAGTGGCGGAGCTTGCTGCTGGCGACGCGGGATCCGGGCGAAGAGGGCCTTGGCGCGACGTGGGTGACACGGCGGCGCGAACGGGGCATCTTGGCGCTGGTCCACGCGGGCGCTGGAACGGGCTACAGATCGACAGGACTTTGGTCTCGGAGCAGCGGGGCGGCGGCCATCCACGGCGTCGGGTAGGGAGGCCCACGGGCGGCGAAGACGGCAAGTGGACAAGGCGCTGCTGCGCTGGCGCGGCGCGCAAGGCTGAGGCCACCGGAAGGAGCAGGTCAGGCGCTGCATGAAGCACCAAGGGGCGGCCATGGCATGGAGCTCCTGGGTCCTTGTGTTCCCTGCGAGAGAGAGAGGGAGCAAGGAGATGAGAGGGAGAGAGGGAAAAGGGAAGGGAAGGGAGAAGAGACACGGGCGCAGGGTGAGGGGGCCGGCCTGATGCAGCGGGCGGTGGCTCCGGCGAGGTCGAGGAGGTTGGATCGAGAGGAGGGGATCAGGTGATGGCCTGGTGGTTGGTGCGGGGGGGAATGAGAGGATCCCGAGGTGGAAATGAGTGTGGCGGCGGCGGCGGCTGGGAGGATCCCTAAAAATTAGGGATTTATCCAAAATAGTCTAGGAGTGGACTATATATATGGCAAAGAGGGAATTTTAGGGGCTAATCCGTCCCTCCAATTAAAATCGAGCGGTCGAGAATAAAACACTAGGAAGTCCAAATAGGAAAACGATGATGTTTGGGGATGATCCGGACACAGCGGTGACGACTGCCCGGGTCGGGTCCGGGACAACTTTCGGACGCGCGCGAGGGGGGCTGCGGGCTGACGAGAGAGGTTAGGTTGGGCCTAGCGGTAGGTAGTGAGCTGTGTAGGCGGTCTCGAGCTGAGAGAAGAGAAGAGAGGGGAAGGCCCGGCGACTGTTTTCGGAGACCGAAAACGTCCGACGTTAGACCGGCTATATTGCCGCTATATTTATCCGTTGGGACGTCAAACGGACTCTGAATGCGATAAAACTTGGCAGGCAGTCTACTGACAACAAAACAACACCGCATGCCAACTTTCAACCCATTCCGAGAACATTTTCCGGCCACTTATAAAATAATATTTCAGACATGCCGCGGGCGCGTGCAAGTGTGTCTGGGCTCAGAACGGACAACGGACGGAACAAGGAGACCGGGACTGATGCAAGTTTTGAAAACATGATGATGCAATGCACATGATGACATGACAAGATGCAACACGCAAGCGAATGACAACGCAACAACAGCGAATAACTGGACGACACATGGCACATCGGTCTCGGGGCGTTACATCAGGTCTATGACCCTACCCTAGGTACATAGCTTCATCAGGTGCCGCCCCCTTCCCCAGTCCAATTCAGACCCAAGGGGGAGGGGGAGCGCGGCCTGCCCTAGCCGCCCCTCTCTCTCTCTCTCTCCACTAAGGCCAATGAAGCCCATTAGTTCCCCCGGGGGGTTCCGGTAACCCTCCGCACTCCGATTTTATCCGAAACTTCTCCGGAACATTTCCGGTGTCCGAATATAATCGTCCAATATATCAATCTTTATGTCTCGACCATTTCGAGACTCCTCGTCATGTCCGTGATCACATCCGGGACTCAAAACTACCTTCGGTAGATCAAAACACATAACTCATAATACCGATCATCATCGAACGTTAAGCGTGCGGACCCTACGGGTTTGAGAACTATGTAGACATGACCGAGACACTTCTCCGGTCAATAGCCAATAGCGGAACCTGGATGCTCATACTGGCTCCTACATATTCTACGAAGATCTTTTTCGGCCAAACCGCATAACAACATACGTTGTTCCCTTTGTCATCGGTATGTTACTTTCCTGAGATTCGATTGTCGGTATCTCAATACCTAGTTCAATCTCGTTACCGGCAAGTCTCTTTACTCGTTCTGTAATGCAACATCCTGCAACTAAATCATTAGTTACATTGCTTGCAAGTCTTATAGTGATGTGTATTACCGAGAGGCCCCAGAGATACCTCTCCGACAATCAGAGTGACAAATCCTAATCTCGATCTATGCCTACTCAACAAACACCATCGGAGACACCTGTAGAGCATCTTTATAATCACCCAGTTACGTTGTGAAGTTTGATAGCATACTAAGTGTTCCTCCGGTATTCGGGAGTTGCATAATCTCATAGTCATAGGAACATGTATAAGTTATGGAGAAAGCAATAGCAATAAACTAAATGATCATAGTGCTAAGCTAACGGATGGGTCAAGTCAATCACATCATTCTCTAATGATGTGATCTCGTTCATGAAATGACAACTCTTGTCCATGGCTAGGAAACTTAACCATCTTTGATTAACGAGCTACTCAAGTAGAGGCATACTAATGACACTCAGTTTGTCTATATATTCACACATGTACTAAGTTTCCAGTTAATACAATTCTAGCATGAATAATAAACATTTATCATGATATAAGGAAATATAAATAACAACTTTATTATTGCCTCTAGGGCATATTTCCTTCAAGATGATGATGGATGTCGTCACACCAAGAGAGCCCTAAGAATATATCTCCATCGTCGGAGGAGAAAATCCCATTCTCAAGGTATCTAGTCCCTTGTCAAACTTCCCGATGAACCTGTAAGTTGTCGTTATGATCACCGTATTACCGATGACGTTTGAGCAACCCAAAAGTCCACCGTACGGTAGGAAGTGAATACAATACTCTCATGATCCGAGGAGCTAAAAACACATTCTAACACTTCGTGTTATAACAATTGATTTCAGAAAATATTATCTCAAAGTATAGAACACAAGATTGGGTTGATTCAATATGACCATTCTTCTAACATTACACTCTCAATGTTGTTTCAGGACTACCGTTACACTTAGCGATATCTGATGACCCACAAGTGTAGGGGATCTATCATAACCTTTTCGATAAGTAAGAGTGTCAAACCCAACGAGGAGAAGAAGGAAATGATAAGCGGTTTTCAGCAAGGTATTCTCTGCAAGCACTGAAATTATCGGTAACAGATAGTTTTGTGATAAGGTAATTTGTAACAAGTAACAAATAGCAAAAGTAAATAAGGTGCAGCAAGGTGGCCCAATCCTTTTTGTAGCAAAGGACAAGCCTGGACAAACTCTTATATAAAGGAAGGCGCTCCCGAGGACACATGGGAATTATCGTCAAGCTAGTTTTCATCACGCTCATATGATCCGTGTTCGGTACTTTGATAATTTGATATGTGGGTGGACCGGTGCTTGGGTACTCTCCTTACTTGGACAAGCATCCCACTTATGATTAACCCCTATTGCAAGTATCCGCAACTACAACAGAAGTATTAAGGTAAACCTCACCATAGCATGAAACATATGGATCCAAATCAGCCCCTTACGAAGCAACGCATAAACTAGGGTTTAATCTTCTGTCACTCTAGCAACCCATCATCTACTTATTACTTCCCAATGCCTCGCTCTAGGCCCAAACAATGGTGAAGTGTCATGTAGTCGACGTTCACATGACACCACTAGAGGAAAGACAACATACATCTCATCAAAATATCTAACGAATACCAAATTCACATGACTACTTATAGCAAGACTTCTCCCATGTCCTCAGGAACAAATGTAACTACTCACAAAGCATATTCATGTTCATAATCAGAGGGGTATTAATATGCATAATGGATCTGAACATATGATCTTCCACCAAATAAACCAACTAGCATCAACTACAAGGAGTAATCAACACTACTAGCAACCCACAGGTACCAATCTGAGACTTAGAGACAAAGATTGGATACAAGAGATGAACTAGGGTTTGAGAGGAGATGGTGCTGGTGAAGATGTTGATGGAGATTGACCCCCTCCCGATGAGAGGATCGTTGGTGATGATTTCCCCCTCCCTGAGGGAAGTTTCCCTGGCAGAACAGCTCTGCCGGAGCCCTAGATTGGTTTCGCCAAGGTTTCGCCTCGTGGCGGCGGAGTTTCGTCCCGTGAGCTTGCTTATGATTTTTTCCTCGACGAAAGACTCCATATAGTCGATGGGCATCAGAGGGCCACCAGGGGGCCCACGAGGCAGGGGGCGTGCCCCCACCCTCGTGGACGGTGGGTGGCCCCCTCTGGTACTTCCTTCGCCTAATATTTTTTATATATTCTGAAAATAATTCCTATGGAGTTTCAGGACTTTTGGAGATGTGCAGAATAGGTCCCTAATATTTGCTCCTTTTCCAGCCCAGAATTCCAGCTGCCTGCATTCCCCCTCTTCATGTAAACCTTGTAAAATAAGAGAGAAAAGGCATAAGTAGTGTGACATAATGTGTAATAACAACCCATAATGCAATAAATATCGATATAAAAGCATGATGCAAAATGGACGTATCAATATCCCGAGATTCGGAAAACATGTAACTACTTGTGAGCTGTGTTGGGATTTTCCCCGAAGAGGAGGGGATATGTAGTTAGTAGAGATAAGTATTTCCCTAAGTGAGAACCAAGGTTCTTCATTAGATCATCAATACCGCATATGAGAGCCACTCAACAACTCTAGCATAGTCTTCTCCTTATGAGGACTCAAAGAAAAGAAAAGAAATTCAGTGAAACACACTGAAATGTTTTTGGAGTTTTTACTTTTTCTGAAGAAAGCGAACTAATGAAGGAAAACGAAAAGCAAGAAAAACTATTTACATTGAAGAACTCCTAACAAATGGCAAAAGAAATGAGAAATCTTTTTTGGTTTTGTTTTACTACTACGAACTAACTAAATAGGAAATAAAAAACTAAAAGAAGCGAGAAATATTTTTGGATTTTCAAAATTTTTCAAAGGCACAAAAGAAAGCAAAAAAAACTAACATGGATATATAATGAAAGAGGATGAACACCGACAACTAAAATGAATGTGTGGTACATGAATGTAATGTCGGTAAGAAATACATACTACCCCATGCTTAGGATTTTGGCCTAACTTGGTCTATGGACACGGCTGGAAATAGTCAGATCTAGGGTAATACTGAGGCTCCCACTAGTAGGTAGGATCCAATGCTGGTGCCAGCTTAGGTGTTGGGGCAGTGCCAAGCACCAATAAGGATAAATGTCCTCAGGCATAATAGTGTGCCTACCCCTGGAAAGATCGAACAAAGCAGGTGTAGGCAAAGTAATAACCTCATGAGTACCCTGACTAAATACCACTTATACCAAAATCGAATTCTGCTGGAGTGAATAAAGTTATGCTCAACCATGCTATCATAATCAAGATATTTTGTAGGTAAAAGCTCATCCTCCCTGTGTCTAATAGGAATAAAAAAATGTCTAGCGAGGCGGGAGGCATAGATACCACCATAGATGATATCTCGGAGCGGTTGGTGTGCAACCGCTGCGCAACAGTAGCTCGCAAACTAAAAGTCCTGTCATGAAAAAGTGCACAACGCAAGATAGCAAGATCAGGCGAGCTGAACGTTCCACTCTCCCACCTACCAGTTATACACCTCCTGACAAATAATGAAATGTAACGTAAAATGGGAAAAATGCAAACTAGCCACTCTGGCCCCGGAAACTCCTCTCATTTCCCCCACGTTAACTGCAGATATAAAATTCTCAACGTCCCTAGGACGTGGCTCTAGAGGGCTGCCCTGGTTAGGAATTTTGCAAACTTTGCAGAACCTAGCAAGTGTCATTTCTTTGGGGATATCATTGAGATGGAATGACACAGTAGATTCATCTCTCCTAGGATAAAAATGGAAATTTTGCACAAAAGTATTGGTGAGGAGAAGGTACTGATCACACTTATCTTCAAGGAATGGGATGATCCCGACATCCCTTGCCAAATGATAAAAATACTCGAGAATGCCTGCATCTCACAAGAATGTGTTGCACGGCCATTTGCACGTCTGCACCTCGGCCGCACGAGGAATATTGTACTTGGGCTTCTCCTCCGGAGTTTCCTTGGAACCCCGGCTTGAAGAATCTCTCAACATCATCCTAAACATTTTCTTCTCCTCTAAAAATTTTCTGATTTTTTTGTCCCTCAAAATAAAAGTGTACAGATCCTAACAACATTGATAGTAACTACTCTCACAAGTGTCTAGAGGCTATATCATGCATCGAAACTACTTTGAACCATGTAAGTTCAACATGCAAGCTCATATACATGGTCACCAATAGTAACAAAATATGCAAAACATAAAGCACTAGAACAAAAACTAACTGGACCATTGGAGGAGTCACATAAAAAGGAGCAATTCCTCTAAACAGTTTTGGAAAGGAGCTCCGAGCAAGGAGATCAAAATCACACAAAAATGAACAAGGACACGAGCTAAGAGGCAAGGGTGATTTTTTCTAGAGGTGGAAGAAGGCAATGTGAAGGTGCACTAAGTGAGGAGGCCCCTGAGGGACCCATGAGCTCTCATGGCACGCCGAGGGGGTGGGCGCGCCCTATGAGCTCGTGGCTCACAGGTGCACCCCCTAGGGTGTGTTCAGTGCCAAAAAATCTTAAATATTGTAGAAAAACCATACCAAATTTTCAGGTGATTCCAAGAACTTTTATTATTGAGACATTTTTATGGGATAATTAGTTTTATGCCCCTAGTTGTGTCCCACACGACTGTTTTACCCCTAATTTCCAAAAGCCATCGGTTCTGTCCAAGTCACTTCACTCCTCTTATGCTTTTGCCATTTGACTATTTGACCATCACTTTGAAAACTTCAAAAAAAATTCATACTAAATCAAAAAATGCAAATATACCAAAATGTTCGAAAAAAATCACCTATATGTCAATGCCATTTGCATTCATGACAAAGGTGTTAGAAAGTGCCCATCCGAGTTTTAGCTCTTATGATACCACCATGAACAATAAAATCTAAAAATTCAGAAAGATTGGTGGCAAAGAATGACAAATGTTTAAGTGCTTGCCAAGTTTCATGAGGGAATGAAATTCATGGAAGTCATGGCAGAAAAAACAACCAGCACTCCAGAATAAATTGTTTTTTGCCGTGACTTCCATGAATGTCATTCCCCAATGAAACTTGGCAAGCACTTAAAACATTTGTCATTCTTTGCTATTCCAATTAGTAGTGCTGATCATAACACTTCTATTAAAATGCTTAAGGAAGTTATTTTTCCGAGATTTGGAGTCCCTAGATATTTAATGACTGATGGTGGTTCACACTTTATTCATGGTGCCTTCCGTAAAATGCTTGCTAAATATGATGTTAATCATAGAATTGCATCTCCTTATCACCCATAGTCTAGTGGTCAAGTAGAGTTGAGCAATAGAGAACTCAAATTAATTTTGCAAAAGACTCTTAATAGGTCTAGAAAGAATTGGTCTAAGAAACTTGATGATGCATTATGGGCATATAGAACTGCATACAAAAATCCTATGGGTATGTCTCCGTATAAAATGGTATATGGAAAAGCATGTCATTTACCTCTCGAACTAGAACATAAGGCATACTGGGCTATTAAAGAACTCAACTATGATTTTAAGCTTGCCGGTGAGAAGAGGTTATTTGATATTAGCTCACTTGATGAATGGAGAACCCAAGCTTATGAAAATGCCAAGTTGTTTAAAGAAAGAGTTAAAAGATGGCATGACAAAAGGATACAAAAGCGTGAGTTTAATATAGGTGATTATGTATTGCTATACAACTCTTGTTTAAGATTTTTTGCAGGAAAACTTCTCTCTAAATGGGAAGGCCCCTACGTTATCGAGGAGGTCTATCGTTCCGGTGCCATAAAAATCAACAACTTCGAAGGCACAAACCCGAAGGTGGTAAACGGTCAAAGAATTAAGCATTATATCTCAGGTAATCCCATAAATGTTGAAACCAATATTATTGAAACCATAACCCCGGAGGAATACATAAGAGACACGTTCCGGAACGCTTCAGACTCTGAAAAGGAATAGGTATGTGGTACGGTAAGTAAACCGACCCCAAAACAATTTTTAAGGCAATACTTCTCCGTCTTGGAATATTTAGAAAAATAGAAAAATAAGTAGTAGTCCGGGAAGGACACGAGGGCCCCACGAGGGTGGTGGGCGCGCCCTACCCCCCTGGGCGCGCCCCCTACCTCGTGAGCGCCTCATGTGCCTTCCGGACTCCGTTTTCTTGCACGTTACGTATTTTGGTCGGTAAAAATTCATTATATATTCTCCCGAAGGTTTTGACTCCCATATCACGCAAACCTCCTCTGTTCTTGTTTCGAGCTGTTTTCTGTCAGGGTTTTCCAGGCTAGGCATCATGTCGTCTCCCTCCTCCAATAATGGTGACAACGATGCTTGGCTAATGAAGATAGATCTGAAGAGGGAAGAACCCACGAGGGTCAACAAGGATGAAAGGATCAAGAAGGCCATGGAGGATCAAGCTCCGGCAGCAAAAGACATCCTTCAACTTGATCATAACCTTCTTACCCCAACTGAGATCGAAGCTTTCAAGATGATTGAGTTAGCTCGTATACAAAACAAATATCTCACACAAGAAAATATTTTGTTGAAGGAGCATATTGTCGCACTCAAGGCCATTATTCGCAAGCTGGAGGACCTCTTACGCTCGATGTGCGATTATCCGTCACCTCCACCGTCTCCTCCAACAAAGAAGAATTGAGTATCTGGGTATGGGCACTCCCCTTGGCAACTGCCAAGCTTGGGGGAGGTGCCCCAGTATCGTATCACAATCACAACTCCTATCTTTACCGTTTTTCTTAGTTCGATCCTATTTGTAGTATCTTGATCTAGTAGAATAAAGTTTATGGCATGATCTAGTTTTGAGTTTTGCTTTATGATCTCTCTATGTAATCCAGTCCGTGGGTTATATATAATAAATATTAGTGTTGAGTCAAGGGCTTGATTATTTTGCCATGATCTTGGGTGAATAAAAGAAAGAAGAAAAGAATAAAAAGAAACAAAAAGTTCATATTGATCTTATTGAGAGTAATGACTTCACATAGAAAGAGTATGATGATTAAAAGTTGTTGGGAGTTGGCAGACATAGCTTTGGTCATTGTTGCAATGAATAAGAAGTAATAAGGAAAGAGAGGTCTTCACATATAAATATATTATCATTGACATCTTTTATGATTGGGAGCACTCATTAAAATATGACATGCTAAAGAGTTGATGTTGGACAAGGAAGACAACGTAATGAGTTATGTCTTTCTTATATCTGAGATAAAGTATGTTGTCATGGTTCCTATAACTTGTTGAGCTTGCCTTTCCTCCTCATGCCTCCAAATATCCCTAAACCAGTTTTGCCATGAGAGTCCACCATATCTACCTATGGATTGAGTAAGATCCTTCAAGTAAGTTGTCATCGGTGCAAAGCAATAAAAATTGCTCTAAATATGTATGATTGATTGGTGTGGGAGAAATAAGCTTTATACGATCTTGTGATGTGGAAGTAATAGAAGCGACGGACTGCATAATAAAGGTTCATATCACAAGTGGCAATATAAAGTGACGTGCTTTCGCATTGAGATTTTGTGCATCCAACCATAAAAGCGCATGGCAACCTCTGCTTCCCTCTGCGAAGGGCCTATCCTTTATTATTATCTTCTACCTTTTGCAAGAGTCATGATGATCTTCACCTTTCCTTTTTCATTTTATCATTTGGCAAGCTCAGCACGTTGGAAAGAACATGATATATATATATATCTAATTGGATGTAGGGGAGCATGAACCATTATTGTTGACATTACCATTGAGGTAAAAGGTTGTGGGGCAAAACTATAAGTCCCTATCTTTCTCTATGTCCGATTAAAACTCCATAACCACAAGTATTGCGTGAGTGTTAGCAATTATGGAGGACTAAATTATAGTTGAGTATGTGGACTTGCTTTTTAGCTCTGACACAGACTCGTTCCGATGTTATGATAAATTGCAATTGCTTCCATGACTGAGATTATAGTTTGTTGGACCCCAATAAGGTTTATGATTTATATTTTTGCGTTGTGAATAGATCATCACTTGAACATAAGTAATCATATGACAAAATCTATATATGTTGCTGTTATAAGAATAATCATGATGCCTTCATGTCCGTATTTTATTTTTATCGACGCCTCTACCTCTAAACATGAGGACATATTTATTGTTATCGGCTTTTCGCTTGAGGACAAGTGAGGTCTAAGCTTGGGGGAGTTGATACGTCCATTTTGCATCATGCTTTTATATCGATATTTATTGCATTATGGACTGTTATTTCACTTTATGTCACAATACTTATGGCTATTCTCTCTTATTTTACAAGGTTTACATAAAGAGGGAGAATGCCGGCAGCTGGAATTCTGGTCTGGATAAGGAGCAAATATTAGAGACCTGTTCTGCGCAACTCCAAAAGTCCTGAAACTCCACGGAACGTCTTAGAAGAAATAAAGAAAAATCCACGCCAAAGATGAAGACCAGGGGGCCCACACCCTCCTCACGAGGGTGGGGGCGCCCCCCTAGGGCGCGCCCCCTACCTCGTGGGCCCCCTGGTGGCTCTCCGATGCCCATCTTCTCCTATATGAGGTCTTTCGATGAGAAAAAAATAGGAAGGAACTTTTCGGGATGAGACTCCGCCGCCACGAGGCGGAACCTTGGTGGATCCAATCTAGAGCTCCGGCAGAGCTGTTCTGTCGGGGATACTTCCCTCCCGAAGGGGGAAATCATCACCATCGTCATCACCAACGCTCCTCTCATAGGGAGAGGGCAATCTCCATCAACATCTTCACCAGCACCATCTCATCTCCAATCCCTAGTTCATCTCTTGTATCCAATTCTTCTCTCAAAGTCCGGGATTGGTGCTAGTAGGTTGCTAATAGTGTTGATTACTCCTTGTAGTTGATGCTAGTTGGTTTAATTGGTGGAAGATTATATGTTCAGATCCTATATGCATATTATTACCCCTATGATTATGAACATGAATATGCTTTGTGAGTAATTATGTTCGTTCCTGAGGACAAGGGAGAAGTCTTGCTATGAGTAGTCATGTGAATTTGGTATTCCTTTGATATTTTGATAAGATGTATGTTGTCTAGCCTCTAGTGGTGTTATGTGAACGTCGACTACATAACACTTCACCATTGTTTGGGCCTAGAGGAAGGCATTGGGAAGTAATAAGTAGATGATGGGTTGCTAGAGTGACAAAAGCTTAAACCCTAGTTTATGCGTTGCTTCGTAAGGGGCTGATGTGGATCCATATGTTTCATGCTATGGTTAGGTTTACCTTAATACTTTTGTTGTAGTTGCGGATGCTTGCAATAGAGGTTAATCATAAGTGGGATGCTTGTTCAAGTAAGAACATCACCCAAGCACCGGTCCATCCACATATCAAATTATCAAAGTATCGAACGTGAATCATATGAACGTGATGAAAACTAGCTTGACGATATTCCCATGTGTCCTCGGGAGCGCTTTTCCTATTATAAGAGTTTGTTCCAACTTGTACTTTGCTATAAAAGGATTAGGCCACCTTGCTGCACTTTATTTACTTTTGTTACTTGTTGCTCGTTACAATTTATCCTATCGCAAAACTATCTGTTACCACTTATTTCAGTACTTGCGGAGAATACCTTGCTGAAAACCTCTTACCATTTCCTTCTTCTCCTCGTTGGGTTCGACACTCTTACTTATTGAAAGGACTACGATAGATCCCCTATACTTGTGGGTCATCAAGACTCTTTTCTGGCGCCGTTGCCGGGGAGTGTAGCGCCTTTGGTAAGTGGAATTTGGTAAGGAAAATTTATATAGTGTGCTGAAATTTACTGTCACTTGTTACTATGGAAAGTAATTCTCTGAGGGGCTTGTTCGGGGTATCTTCACCCCGTCCAGTAGAGAAAAGAGTTGGTCCTCAACCTACTGAACCTATGGAAAATGAAACTCCTTTTGAATTTCCTTTGGGTATGATGGAAAGACTTCTAGCTGACCCTTTTACAGGAGATGGAACAAAGCATCATGATGATCACTTAATATATGTGGATGAAGTTTGTGGATTATTTTAGCTTGCAGGTATACCCGATGATGTTGCTAAGAAGAAGGCCTTCCCTTTATCTTTGAAGGGAGACGCATTGGTATGGTATAGGCAATGTGATGATATGAGATCATGGGGCTATAAAAGACTGAAGATGTAATTTCATCAAAAATATTACCCTATGCATCTTGTTCATCGTGATCGCAATTATATATATAATTTGTGGCCTCGCAAAGGATAAAGCATCGCTCAAGCTTGGGGGAGGCTTAAATCAATGTTATATTCATGCCCCAATCATGAGCTCCAGAGAGAAATAATTATGCAAAGTTTTTATGCTCAGCTTTCTGAAAACAATCGCAACATGCTCGATACTTCTTGTGCTGGCTCTTTTATGATGAAGACTATTGAATTCAGATGGAATTTATTGGATAGAATTAAACGCAACTCTGAAGATTGGGACCTCGACGAAGGTAAGGAGTCAGGTATGACACCTAAGTTTGATTGTATTAAATCTTTTATGGATACCGATATTTTCCGTAAGTTTAGCACTAAATATGGACTTGACTCTGAGATAGTAGCTTCTTTCTGTGAACCTTTTGCTACTTATGTTGATCTCCCTAAGGAGAAGTGGTTTAAATATCATCCTCCCATAGAAGTAAAAGTAGCTGCACCTATTAAAGTTGAAGAAAAGACTGTCACTTATAATGATCCTATTGTTCCTACTTCTTATATTGAGAAACCACCTTTCCCTGTTAGAGTAAAGGATCATGCTAAAGCTTCAACTGTTGTTCGTAAAAGCAATATTAGAACTTATATACCTCCTGAGCAAGTTAAAGTAGAACCTAATATTGCTATTGTTAAAGATCTCTTGTCTGATAATATTGATGGGCATGTTATTCAGTTCGAAGGTGAAACTGCTAGAATTGCTAAACCTTGTGCTAAAGATAAACATAGACCTGTGGTAGGCGTGCCTGTTATTTCTGTTAAAATAGGAGATCATTGTTATCATGGCTTATGTGATATGGGTGCTAGTGCTAGTGTTATACCTCATGACTTATACAAAGAAATTATGCATGATATTGCACCTGTTGAGTTAGAAGATATTGATGTCACAATTAAACTTGCTAATAGAGATAGTATTGCACCAATTGGAATTGTTAGAGATGTTGAAGTCTTGTGTGGGAAAACTAAATATCCTGCTGATTTTCTTGTTCTTACTTCCCCACAAGATAGCTTTTGTCCCATCATATTTGGTAGACCCTTCTTGAACACTGTTAATGCTAAGATGGATTGTGAAAAGAATGTTGTTACTGTTGGCTTGGATGATATGGTTCATGAGTTTAATTTCTCTAAATTTAGTAAACAACATCGTGAGGAAGAATTACCCAGTAAGGATGAAATTATTGGTCTTGCTTCTATTGTCGTACCTCCTAGTGATCCTTTAGAGCACTATTTGCTAGACCATGAAAATGATATGTTCATGAATGAAAGAAGGGAAATGGATGAAGTATTCTTTAAACAGGAACCTATTTTGCATCATAACTTGCCTGTTGAAATTTTGGGGGATCCTCCTCCACCCAAGTGTGATCCCGTCTTTGAGCTTAAACCTCTGCCTGATAATCTTAAATATGCTTATCTTGATGAAAAGAAGATATATCCTGTTATTATTAGTGCTAACCTTTCAGAGCATGAAGAAGAAAGATTATTGAAAACTCTGAAGAAGCATCATGCTGCTATTGGATATACTCTTGATGATCTTAAGGGCATTAGTCCCACTCTATGCCAACATAAAATAAATTTGGAAGAAAATGCCAAACTAGTTCGTGATCCCCAACGATGTTTGAATCCTAAAATGAAAGAAGTGGTAAGAAAAGAAATACTCAAGCTTTTGGAGGCGGGTATAATTTATCCCGTTGCTGATAGTGAGTGGGTAAGTCCTGTCCATTGTGTCCCTAAGAAGGGAGGTATTACTGTTGTTCCTAATGATAAAGATGAATTGATTCCACAAAGAATTATCACAGGTTATAGGATGGTAATTGATTTCCGCAAATTAAATAAAGCTACTAAGAAAGATCATTACCCCTTACCTTTTATTGATCAAATGCTAGAAAGATTATGCAAACACACACACTATTGCTTTGTAGATGGTTATTCCGGTTTCTCTCAAATACCTGTGTCGGCTAAAGATCAATCAAAGACTACTTTTACATGCCCTTTTGGTACTTTTGCTTATAGACGTATGCCTTTTGGTTTATGTAATGCACCTGCTACCTTTCAAAGATGCATGATGGCTATATTCTCTGACTTTTGTGAAAAGATTTGTGAGGTTTTCATGGACGACTTTTCCGTATATGGTTCCTCTTTTAATGATTGCTTGAGCAATCTTGATCGAGTTTTGCAGAGATGTGAAGAAACTAATCTTGTCTTGAATTGGGAAAAGTGCCACTTTATGGTTAATGAAGGTATTGTCTTGGGGTACAAAGTTTCTGAAAGAGGTATTGAAGTTGATAAAGCCAAGGTTGATGCTATTGAAAAAATGCCATGTCCCAAGGACATCAAAGGTATAAGAAGTTTCCTTGGTCATGCCGGTTTTTACAGGAGGTTCATTAAGGACTTCTCAAAAATTTCTCGACCTCTGACTAATTTATTGCAAAAAGATATACCATTTTCTTTTATGATGATTGTGTAGAAGCATTTGAAATACTTAAGAAAGCATTAGTCTCTGCACCTATTGTTCAGCCACCTGATTGGAATTTACCATTTGAAATTATGTGCGATGCTAGTGATTATGCTGTAGGTGTTGTTCTAGGGCAAAGAGTTGATAAGAAATTAAATGTTATTCATTATGCTAGTAAGACTCTAGACAATGCTCAAAGAAACTATGCCACTACTGAAAAAGAACTTTTAGCAGTTGTATTTGCTTGTGATAAGTTCAGAACTTATATTGTTGATTCTAAAGTAACTATTCACACTGATCATGCTGCTATTAAATACCTTATGGAAAAGAAAGATGCTAAACCTAGACTTATTAGATGGATTCTCTTGCTACAAGAATTTGATTTGCATATTGTTGATAGAAAGGGAGCTGAGAACCCCGTTGCAGACAACTTGTCTAGGTTAGAAAATATTCTTGATGACCCACTACCTATCAATGATGACTTTCCTGATGAACAATTAAATGTTATAAGTACTTCTCGTAGTACTCCATGGTATGCTGATTATGCTAATTATATTTTTTCTAAGTTTATACCACCTAGCTTCACATACCAGCAAAAGAAAAAGTTCTTCTATGACTTGAGACATTACTTTTGGGATGACCCACATCTTTATAAAGAAGGAGTAGATGGTGTTATTTGACGCTGTGTACCTGAGCATGAACAGGAACAAATCCTATGCAAGTGTCATTCCGAGTCTTATGGAGGACACCATGCTGGAGATAGAACTGCACATAAGGTATTGCAATCTGGTTTTTATTGGCCTACTCTCTTCAAGGATGCCCGTAAGTTTGTCTTGTCTTGTGATGAATGTCAAAGAATTGGTAATATTAGTAGACGTCAAGAAATGCCTATGAATTATTCACTTGTTATTGAACCGTTTGCTGTTTGGGGCTTTGATTATATGGGACATTTTCCTGCCTCTAATGGATACACACATATTCTAGTTATTGTTGATTACTTTACTAAGTGGGTAGAAGCCATTCCAACTAGTAGTGCTGATCATAACACTTCTATTAAAATGCTTAAGGAAGTTATTTTTCCGAGGTTTGGAGTCCCTAGATATTTAATGACTGATGGTGGTTCACACTTTATTCATGGTGCCTTACGTAAAATGCTTGCTAAATATGATGTTAATCATAGAATTGCATCTCCTTATCACCCACAGTCTAGTGGTCAAGTAGAGTTGAGCAATAGAGAACTCAAATTAATTTTGCAAAAGACTCTTAATAGGTATAGAAAGAATTGGTCTAAGAAACTTGATGATGCATTATGGGCATATAGAACTGCATACAAAAATCCTATGGGTATGTCTCCGTATAAAATGGTTTATGGAAAAGCATGTCATTTACCTCTCGAACTAGAACATAAGGCATACTGGGCTATTAAAGAACTCAACTATGATTTTAAGCTTGCCGGTGAGAAGAGGTTATTTGATATTAGCTCACTTGATGAATGGAGAACCCAAGCTTATGAAAATGCCAAGTTGTTTAAAGAAAAAGTTAAAAGATGGCATGACAAAAGGATACAAAAGCGTGAGTTTAATATAGGTGATTATGTATTGCTATACAACTCTCGTTTAAGATTTTTTGCAGGAAAACTTCTCTCTAAATGGGAAGGCCCCTACGTTATCGAGGAGGTCTATCGTTCCGGTGCCATAAAAATCAACAACTTCGAAGGCACAAACCCGAAGGTGGTAAACGGTCAAAGAATTAAGCATTATATCTCAGGTAATCCCATAAATGTTGAAACCAATATTATTGAAACCATAACCCCGGAGGAATACATAAGAGACACGTTCCGGAACGCTTCAGACTCTGAAAAGGAATAGGTATGTGGTACGGTAAGTAAACCGACCCCAAAACAATTTTTAAGGCAATACTTCTCCGTCTTGGAATATTTAGAAAAATAGAAAAATAAGTAGTAGTCCGGGAAGGACACGAGGGCCCCACGAGGGTGGTGGGCGCGCCCTACCCCCCTGGGCGCGCCCCCTACCTCGTGAGCGCCTCATGTGCCTTCCGGACTCCGTTTTCTTGCACGTTACGTATTTTGGTCGGTAAAAATTCATTATATATTCTCCCGAAGGTTTTGACTCCCATATCACGCAAACCTCCTCTGTTCTTGTTTCGAGCTGTTTTCTGTCAGGGTTTTCCAGGCTAGGCATCATGTCGTCTCCCTCCTCCAATAATGGTGACAACGATGCTTGGCTAATGAAGATAGATTTTGAAGAGGGAAGAACCCACGAGGGTCAACAAGGATGAAAGGATCAAGAAGGCCATGGAGGATCAAGCTCCGGCACCAAAAGACATCCTTCAACTTGATCATAACCTTCTTACCCCAACTGAGATCGAAGCTTTCAAGATGATTGAGTTAGCTCGTATACAAAACAAATATCTCACACAAGAAAATATTTTGTTGAAGGAGCATATTGTCGCACTCAAGGCCATTATTCGCAAGCTGGAGGACCTCTTACGCTCGATGTGCGATTACCCGTCACCTCCACCGTCTCCTCCAACAAAGAAGAATTGAGTATATGGGTATGGGCACTCCCCTTGGCAACTGCCAAGCTTGGGGGAGGTGCCCCGGTATCGTATCACAATCACAACTCCTATCTTTACCGTTTTTCTTAGTTCGATCCTATTTGTAGTATCTTGATCTAGTAGAATAAAGTTTATGGCATGATCTAGTTTTGAGTTTTGCTTTATGATCTCTCTATGTAATCCAGTCCATGAGTTATATATAATAAAGATTAGTGTTGATTCAAGGGCTTGATTATTTTTCCATGATCTTGGGTGAATAAAAGAAAGAAGAAAAGAATAAAAAGAAACAAAAAGTTCATATTGATCTTATTGAGAGTAATGACTTCACATAGAAATAGTATGATGATTAAAAGTTGTTGGGAGTTGGCAGACATAGCTTTGGTCATTATTGCAATGAATAAGAAGTAATAAGGAAAGGGAGGTCTTCACATATAAATATATTAGCATTGACATCTTTTATGATTGGGAGCACTCATTAAAATATGACATGCTAAAGAGTTGATGTTGGACAAGGAAGACAACGTAATGAGTTATGTCTTTCTTATATCTGAGATAAAGTATGTTGTCATGGTTCCTCTAACTTGTTGAGCTTGCCTTTCCCCCTCATGCTAGCCAAATTCTCAGCACCAAGTAGAAATACTACTTGTGCTTCCAAATATCCCTAAACCAGTTTTGCCATGAGAGTCCACCATATCAACCTATGGATTGAGTAAGATCCTTCAAGTAAGTTTTCATCGGTGCAAAGCAATAAAAATTGCTCTAAATATGTATGATTGATTGGTGTGGGAGAAATAAGCTTTATACGATCTTGTGATGTGGAAGTAATAGAAGCGACGGACTGCATAATAAAGGTTCATATCACAAGTGGCAATATAAAGTGACATTCTTTCGCATTGAGATTTTGTGCATCCAACCATAAAAGCGCATGGCAACCTCTGCTTCCCTCTGCGAAGGGCCTATCCTTTATTATTATCTTCTACCTTATGCAAGAGTCACGGTGATCTTCACCTTTCCTTTTTCATTTTATCCTTTGGCAAGCTCAGCACGTTCGAAAGAACATGATATATATATATCTAATTGGATGTAGGGGAGCATGAACCATTATTGTTGACATTACCCTTGAGGTAAAATGTTGTAGGGCAAAACTATAAGCCCCTATCTTTCTTTGTGTCCGATTAAAACTCCATAACCACAAGTATTGCGTGAGTGTTAGCAATTATGGAGGACTAAATGATAGTTGAGTATGTGGACTTGCTTTCTAGCTCTGACATAGACTCTTTCCGATGTTATGATAAATTGCAATTGCTTCCATGACTGAGATTATAGTTTGTTGGAGCCCAATAAGGTTTATGATTTATATTTTTGCGTTGTGAATAGATCATCACTTGAACATAAGTAATCATATGACAAAATCTATATATGTTGCTGTTATAAGAATAATCATGATGCCTTCATGTCCGTATTTTATTTTTATCGACGCCTCTACCTCTAAACATGAGGACATATTTATTGTTATCGGCTTTTCGCTTGAGGACAAGCGAGGTCTAAGCTTGGGGGAGTTGATACGTCCATTTTGCATCATGCTTTTATATCGATATTTATTGCATTATGGACTATTATTTCACTTTATGTCACAATACTTATGGCTATTCTCTCTTATTTTACAAGGTTTACATAAAGAGGGAGAATGCTGGCAGCTGGAATTCTGGTCTGGATAAGGAGCAAATATTAGAGACCTATTCTGCGCAACTCCAAAAGTACTGAAAGTCCACGAAACGTCTTAGAAGAAATAAAGAAAAATCCACGCCAAAGATGAAGGCCAGGGGGCCCACACCCTACTCACGAGGGTGGGGGCGCCCCCGCGCCCCCTACCTCGTGGGCCCCCTGGTGGCTCTCCGATGCCCATCTTCTCCGATATGAGGTCTTTCGATGAGAAAAAAATAGGAAGGAACTTTTCGGGACGAGACTCCGCCGCCACGAGGCGGAACCTTGGCGGATCCAATCTAGAGCTCCGGCAGAGCTGTTCTGCCGGGGATACTTCCCTCCCGAAGGGGGAAATCATCACCATCGTCATCACCAACGCTCCTCTCATAGGGAGAGGGCAATCTCCATCAACATCTTCACCAGCACCATCTCATCTCCAAACCCTAGTTCATCTCTTGTATCCAATTCTTCTCTCAATGTCCGGGATTGGTGCTAGTATGTTGCTAGTAGTGTTGATTACTCCTTGTAGTTGATGCTAGTTGGTTTAATTGGTGGAAGATTATATGTTCAGATCCTATATGCATATTATTACCCCTCTGATTATGAACATGAATATGCTTTGTGAGTAATTACGTTCGTTCTTGAGGACAAGGGAGAAGTCTTGCTATGAGTAGTCATGTGAATTTGGTATTCCTTTGATATTTTGATAAGATGTATGTTGTCTAGCCTCTAGTGGTGTTATGTGAACGTCGACTACATAACACTTCACCATTATTTGGGCCTAGAGGAAGGCATTGGGAAGTAATAAGTAGATTATGGGTTGCTAGAGTGACAGAAGCTTAAACCCTAGTTTATGCGTTGCTTCGTAAGGGGCTGATTTGGATCCATATGTTTCATGCTATGGTTAGGTTTACCTTAATACTTTTGTTGTAGTTGCGGATGCTTGCAATAGAGGTTAATCATAAGTGGGATGCTTGTTCAAGTAAGAACAGCACCCAAGCACCGGTCCACCCACATATCAAATTATCAAAGTATCGAACGCGAATCATATGAACGTGATGAAAACTAGCTTGACGATATTCCCATGTGTCCTCGGGAGCGCTTTTCCTATTATAAGAGTTTGTTCCGGCTTGTCCTTTGCTATAAAAGGATTAGGCCACCTTGCTGCACTTTATTTAGTTTTGTTACTTGTTGCTCGTTACAATTTATCCTATCGCAAAACTATCTGTTACCACCTATTTCAGTACTTGCAGAGAATACCTTGCTGAAAACCGCTTATCATTTCCTTCTGCTCCTCGTTGGGTTCGACACTCTTACTTATCAAAAGGACTATGATAGATCCCCTATACTTGTGGGTCATCAGTATCTTATTTGCATTTTTCTGATTTAGTATGAATTTTTTATGAAGTTTTGAAAGTGATGATCAAATGGTCAAAGGGAAAAAGCATAAAAGGAGTGAAGTGACTTGGACATAACTGATGGTTTTTGGAAATTAGGGGTAAAACAGCCGAGTGGGACACAAGTAGGGGCATAAAACTAATTATCCCTTTTTTATTGCATGAAAAATTCAAAAAATAGGATAATGGCATTCTATTAAATAAAAAAGAGTAAACTATGGGTACAATAGGCTGTGCTTATTAAATTCATCGACCACATGCCCAAAAAGAGTCCATTAATAAGGTTGATCAAGTCTTATTAACATGAAAGAGTAGCATGAAACCGAAGAATTCTCATATAACACTAAGTTACCTCAACGGGGATATGCATTTACCCAACAATAAGAGTTTCATATTTATTTTTGATGGACGAAAGAGGAAGTTTGAAACCTCCAATAGTAATTGTGATAATTCTTTTAATGGAATCGATACTATTCACTAAACTTTGTTTCCTCAGAAAGTATATTGTATGTTCTTTACCATTGACATGAAAAGTGACCTTAATTTTGTCGCAATCAATAACAGCCCTTGCAGTACTCAAAAAGGGTCTACCAAGGATAATCGACATGTTGTCGTCCTTGGGCATATCAAGAATAACAAAGTCTGTTAAGATAGTGACATTAGCAACAACAAAGGGAATGTCCTCACAAATTCCAATAGGTATAGCAGTTGATTTATCAGCCATTTTCAAAGATTTTTCAGTATGTGTCAGCTTACTCAAATCAAGTCTTCTATATAAAGGGAAAGGCATAACACTAACAGCGGCTCCTAAATCACGTAAAGCAGTTTTGACATAACTTCTTTTAATGGGGCCTGGTACAGTGGGTATTCCTGGATCTCTTAACTTCTTAGGTACTTTTCCATCAAATGAATAATTTGCAAGCATGGTGGAAATTCCAGCTTCAGATATCTTTCTTTTATTAGTGACAATATCTTTTATGTATTTACCATATGGAGGCCTTTTCAAAATATCAGTCAAACATGTTCGCAAAAAGACAGGCCTAAGAGCATCTCTAATAGACGGTCCATATGTAAAAATACCTAACTTTTGGATCTCCGAGAACAGAAAACGCTGCTCCAACAGACGGTCCATATGTAAAAAATTGCACCACCCCCTTCAGGAGATGTAAAACTGAAAACTTCATGATGAAAATTTACATCATAAGATACAAGTGATGTAAAACCGCGACCGCCCACCAAACGACCAACCGCCACTTCATTCCCCTTCCGCCTCGCGATCGGCCGCCCGCGGCCAAGCACCAGCCGCCGAAAGTCATCGCCGGCACCGCCAAAGTCACCGTCACCGTTGCCGCCACCACCCCAAATCGCCGCTGCCGCCCTAGCCCGCATCGCCTCCCCCGTCGGAGGGCTTCTCGCAGCCACCTCGGCGCCGCTATTTCAAGAAGCAGCCGCAGCTGGATTCGCCGACTCCGGCGGTCCGGCATCCCATATAGCTCTACTCCGCCGGCCGCCGTCCTCCCTTCTCCTCTGCGCCACCATCCGCAGCAGCAACCAATCCAACCGTCGACCATCTTCTTCCACCCCGCGCACAAGGTGTTCGACGGAACTCCCCAAGGTAAAAAACGTCGAAACTTGTATTTGTGTTGCATCTGATCTCGTGGATTTGAAGAAATATGTAATAATTTGATATTGTGGACATGTATAATTTTTATGTTGTTTTTATAGATGTTTTTTGCAATATGTGCGGTTGTATAGTGGCTGAACAGCATCCGCGCGGCTGCCACCGGTTTTGCATCTTCTTTTTGGACCATCTGTTGGAGATGCTCCTTTTACATCTCCATTTTGGACCATCTGTTGGAGTTGAGCCTTTTTCGGAGATGTAAAAAGCACTTCTTGCTGCTCCAAATTTGGACCATCACCTGTTTGGACCACCAAAAAATATACATCATCTATTGGAGATGCTCTAAGCATTTTAACAAAGCGTTCAAAGTCCTCTTCATCCTTATTTTTCAGAACCTTACTAGGAAATAGCATGGGTTTTTGAACACATGGTTCTCTTTCTCTACCATGTTTTCTAGCAATGAAATCACTTTTATTATATCTTTTATTCTTATGAGGTGGGTTATCAAGATCAAGTGCGGGTTTTATTTCTACCTCATTACCAGGTTCTTTATCATTGTTTGGTTGAGCATCAATATGAACATCATCATTATCATTATCACTAGGTAGATGTTCATTACCAGATTGTGTCTCGGCATCAAAAATAGGAACATCATTATGATTCTTAGGAGGTTTTTCTACCACAGGTTCACTAGAAGCATGCAAAGCTCTGTCATGTTTCCTTTTCTTTTTCTTCTTAGATGAACTAGGTGCATCAATATTAATTATTTGAGAATCAAATCTCTGAGGGTGACCTTCAGGATATAGAGGATCCTGAGTCCTTTTTCCTCCTCTAGTCACTACTCTAACAACACGATCCACTACTGCAGGATGCTGCTAACGCGACACTACGATCAGAGACCCTTTGACAAAACTGTATGCGATGCATTAATCGCAAACAGTCATGTAAAATAATCATAAAAAAGATGCAAAATGTTTGCAATGAAGGATACATCAAACATGGTTCATATTTTAGTTGCGTGTGTGATGAGGGGCATACCGTTCAGTTCAATGAACTATTTGCGATGAGGCAGAACAAAAGAAACGGGCAACTAGATGAAGGCGTGTGCAATATATGGCATACAGTTCACTCCTATAAACTATTTGTGATGAGGTGGAACAATAGAAATGGGCAGCCAGATGAAGGTGTGTGCGATATACGGCATACAGTTCACTCGGATGAACTGTTTGCGTTGAGCCAAGAGAACATAAATGGTTGAACTTAACAAGATGTGTGTGATACACGACAAATAGGTCTGTAATCGGAAATGTGTGGTAAAACCGATAACAACACAGACGATTCCTGTTAACAAGCCGTGTGTGTTGTGAGCAAACGATTGTTGTTATACAATTGTCAGTGATTGATGAAATCATCACCGACGGGTTCCATTGTTTAGTCCATGTGCGAAGTGATTTTCTCTGTCTATAGAGCATCAACACATATACTTAAAAAGACAACATTGCAAAACCAAATTAAGCATACAATTACACAGGTGACTACACACATAACATTTCCACACACCAAAGTAATCAATTACATGCATACTAAACTAGGAGAAACAAGGATCTAATCATCTACTTATTGTTGCGACGATGCTTGCCATTCCTCTGCTTCCCGCTAGATCCTTGGCCATTTTAGGGAAGGAGGCATTTCCTCATGGTAACGATCGGCCTATACATGTCGTAGCTCGTGTATGCTTCCTTGGCCGCGTACACGACGTGAGCTTTGTCGAGTTTCTCCATCCAGGCCGAGTGCTCATGATCTTCACTTATATTTGTTTGAGCTTATCAAAAGCAACGCATGAAAATTAGTTCCAAAGTGATAGATATCCAAGAAGGATATAATTAAAACTTTCATGAAGATCATTGGACAAAATAAACTTGATTCTTAGTAATAGTTTTGAGATATGATGATGTGATATGTGAGTCATGTTGATGAGTAATTATGCTTTAGTAAGAATATTGGTGTTAAGGCTTGTGATTCCCTATGCAAGCACGAAAGTCAATAGTTATGCAATGAAATTACATCCTACTTGTGGTGCATTACTCGGTGTTAATTATGCTTAATGCTCGCTTATGAGATTATTTGTTTCTTGGTTGGTCGTTTCTCAATCTTTTGCTAGCCTTCATTTTGCACTAAGTATAATCACTACTTGTGCATCCAAAATCCTTTAAACCAGTTTTGCCACATGAGTCCACTATATCTATCTATATGTAGTATTATTTTGCTATTCTAAGAAAATTTGTATGTGCCATCTCTAATTTTCAAAATAAATTTCTCTTTCGTGTGCTTGCATCGCTCGCGAGGCGGTGAGGGTGGCCAATATTTTCCATGCTAGATGTGTTATTCTCACGATGAGTGTTTATTCACTTGTCATTGCATGAGAGTAAGGCAAAGGTATTAGGGATGCCCAGTCCCGAAATGAAAAACGAATTTACTTTATGTTGTCAAATAATAAATTCCTTGGAAAGTGTTGGTATGGAAGGCACCCGTGGATACAGTTAACCATGGAAAGTGAAAGTATGGTTGAAAAAGGAATAAACTTTATTTTCTGTGTGGGAACCGCCTATATATATATATCTAGCATGGAAAGTGTTGGGAGCTCTAAGTCGTTTTCGTTGGTGGGAAAAGTATTCCTCTCACTACTGCAAGATGCTGCTAACGCGACACTACGATCAGAGACCCTTCGACGAAACTGTGTGCGATGCAATAATCACAGACGGTGGTGTAAAAAACATCAAAAAAGGTGCAAAATGTTTGCGATGATGGATGCATCAAACACGGTTTGGATTTTAGTTGCGTGTGCGATGCAGGGCATACAATTAAGCTCAATTAACTGTTTGCGATGAGGAGGAACAAAAGAAATAGGCAGCCAGATGAAGGTGTGTGCGATATACATCATACGGTTCACTCGGATGAACTGTTTGTGATTAGGCAACACAAAAGAAACAGGCAGCCAGATGAAGGTGTGTGCGATGTACAACATACGGTTCACTCGGATTAACTGTTTGTGATTAGGAAACACAAAAGAAACGGTCAGCCATATCAAGGTGTGTGCGATATACGACATGCGGTTCACTCGGCCTTGTCGTTAGTGTGTGAGCTCTATGGCAACCGTTCGCTCCCCACTAGCCTCTTCTTGTACCATGACAACCGTCCACTACCTCTTCGCCTTTCCCTCTTGATTTGGAACTGCTATCGCACGCTCTTCCTCCCTCCATTTGCCTTCACCCTTCCTTCTGCCATTGTTCGATCATCTTCTCCATGGAGGGAACAGGCTGGAAATGACCCCGTTATTCTTGCCCCGATCTGAAAGATGACGTGGTGGAGGAACTCATTGATCGATGCGACGTCAACACCTTGGCTAGCATGGTAGGTTCGTTCATGACCATTCTCGACTCAACTAATAACATCATTACAAGGAACCCAAGGGTCCAGGAGCGGTTTGATCTCCCCTATATTCTTTGCCGTGACCCTGCTGACTAGCGCGGGGATGACAGAAGCCTCACCTTGTGCAAGTTGATGCCGCTTTGATAATGATACGTGTGATGTTAAGATGCCATCGCTTGAGGGCAAGGCTTGGGCAGGCGTAAATGAAGATTGGGTTGTTTATATTGGGTACAACTGCGAGTGGGAACTTGTGAATGTGTACAGTGATGTCTACTACACAATCTTCTTCTTGTAGACATTGTTGGGCCTCCAAGTGCAGAGGTTTGTAGGACAGTAGCAAATTACCCTCAAGTGGATGACCTAAGGTTTATCAATCCGTAGGAGGCGTAGGATGAAGATGGTCTCTCTCAAGCAACCTTGCTACCAAATAACAAAGAGTCTCTTGTGTCCCCAACACACCCAATACAATGGTAAATTGTATAGGTGCACTAGTTCGGCGAAGAGATGGTGATACAAGTGGTATATGGATAGTAGATAATGGTTTTTGTAATCTGAAAATATAAAAACAGCAAGGTAACAAGTGGTAAAAGTGAGCACAAACAGTATTGCAATGCGTTGAAACAAGGCCTAGGGTTCATACTTTCACTAGTGCAAGTTCTCTCAACAATAATAACATAATTGGATTACATAACTATCGCTCAACATGCAACAAAGAGTCACTCCAAAGTCACTAATAGCGGAGAACAAACGAAGAGATTATGGTAGGGTACGAAACCACCTCAAGGTTATTCTTTCCAATCAATCCGTTGGGCTATTCCTATAGGTGTCACAAACAGCCCTAGAGTTCGTACTAGAATAACACCTTAAGACACAAATCAACCAAAACCCTAATGTCACCTAGATACTCCAATGTCACCTCAAGTATCCGTGGGCATGATTATACGATATGCATCACACAATCTCAGATTCATCTATTCAACCAACACAAAGAACCTCAAAGAGTGCCCCAAAGTTTCTACCGGAGAATCAAGATGAAAACGTGTGCCAACCCCTATGCATAAGTTCATGGGCGGAACCCGCAAGTTGTTCACCAAAACATACATCAAGTGAATCACGTGATATCCCATTGTCACCACAGATACGCACGGAAAGACATACATCAAGTGTTCTCAAATCATTAAAGACTCAATCCAATAAGATAACTTCAAAGGAAAAAATCAATCCATTACAAGAGAGAAGAGGGGGAGAAGAAACATAAGATCCAACTATAATAGCAAAGCTCGCGATACATCAAGATCGTATCACCTCAAGAACACGAGAGAGAGAGAGATCAAACACATAGCTAATGGTACATACCCTCAACCCCGAGGGAGAACTACTCCCTCCTCGTCATGGAGAGCACTGGGATGATGAAGATGGCCACTTGAGAGGGGTTCCCCCTTCGGCAGGGTGCCGGAACGGGTCTAGATTGGCTTTCGGTGGCTACGGAGGCTTCTGGCGGCGGAACTCCCGATCTATTGTGCTCTCAGATGTTTTTAGGGTATATGGAGATATATAGGCGAAAGAAGTACGTCAGGGGGGCCACGAGGGGCCCACGAGGGTGGAGGGCACGCCCAGGGGGTGGGCGCCCCCTGCCTCGTGGCCTCCTCGTGGACCCCCTGACGTGCACTCCAAGTCTTCTGGGCTTCTTCCGATCCAAAAATAAGTTCTGTGAAGTTTCAGGTCAATTGGACTCCATTTGGTTTTTCTTTTCTGCGATATTCTAAAACAAGGTAAAAACAGAAACTGGCACTGGGCTCTGGGTTAATAGGTTAGTCCCAAAAATGATATAAAAGTGTATAATAAAGCCCATAAACATCCAAAACAGTAGATAATATAGCATGGAGCAATGAAAAATTATAGATACGTTGGAGACGTATCAGCATCCCCAAGCTTAATTCCTGCTCGTCCTCGAGTAGGTAAATGATAAAAACAGAATTTTTGATGCGGAGTGCTTCTTGGCATAATTTAAAGGTAATTCTTCTTAATTGTGGTATGAATATTCAGATCCGAAAGATTCAAGATAAAAGTTCATATTGACATAGAAATAATAATACTTCAAGCATATTAACTAAGCAATCATGTCTTCTCAAAATAACATGGCCAAAGAAAGTTCATCCCTACAAAATCATATAGTTTGGTCATGCTCCATTTTCGTCACACAACAATGCTCTCATCATGCACAACCCCGATGACAAACCAAGCAATTGTTTCATACTTTAGTAATCTCAAACCTATAAACTTTCACGCAATACATGAGCGCGAGCCATGGATATAGCACTATGGGTGGAATAGAATATGATGATGGGGGTTATGTGGAGAAGACAAAAAGGAGAAAGTCTCACATCAACGAGGCTAATCAATGGGCTATGGAGATGCCCATCAATTGATGTCGATGCAAGGAGTAGGGATTGCCATGCAACGGATGCACTAGAGCTATAAATGTATGAAAGCTCAGCAAAAGAAACTAAGTGGGTGTGCATCCAACTTGCTTGCTCACGAAGACCTAGGGCACTTGAGGAGGCCCATTGTTGGAATATACAAGCCAAGTTCTATAATGAAAAATTCCCATGTAACATCCCAAATTTTCAATTTGGAATGTTATACATTAGATCATCATGCATATCTTATTTTCTTGCATTTTGGTCGATCCTAGAAATTTCACGCAACTCAAGGACCTTCGGAGAGAGTTGGAGATTTCGTTATTTTCATATTTGAGAGTTTTCTCGAATTTGAAAAGAGGATCATTTGATTTATTTATTTCATCTTCAATTATTTTTCCGATATCAAAATATGAGAGAGGGAATAATATGACTTTCCCAAAATATAGGAAAAATGAAGATTTAATAAATAGATCAAATTTCGTTTTCCGGTGTTTGTTTGTTTTTCTTTGGATAGGGAAAAATGCGCGTTTTCGAAAATTGCATTTTAGGTCCGGAGAAAAGTTCATTTTGTTCGACTCATTTTTAGGAGTCGGGGAAAATTTACTTTAGATTTTTCGGAGTTTGTTTAGTTAGTTTTCTTTTGTTTTTCTGCGCGCGAAATCAGTAAAAAAAATTAAAAAAATGAGCAGGCCAGCCGGGCCAAGGCCCAGCCAGCCGGCCAGGCCCCAGCCTCCCCGTCGCGCGCGCCAGCGCTAAGCAGGCGCCAGCCGCCGCCTCCACTACCGATTCCCAGGAGGAATCCTTCTAGGCCGAATCCTAGTAGGATTCTTAGCCCCCTTTCCTTTGTTTCGTTTTCCTTTTCCTACTCTTTTTCTTGTTCCCTCCCCCAAGTAATGTCTCCCCTCCCCAATATGAATACCCCCACACCCCCCTCTCCTCACACCAAAAACCCAAACCCCCTCTCCTCCCCAAGCCGCACCCCACCCCGCGCCCCTCACCCGCCGCCGCCGCCCCTATAGCGCCGCCGCCTCCGCCCTAGCACGCCGCCGTCGCCACCGTTCGCCGCGCCTCGCCGGAGGTAGCCCCGCGCCTCTCTTTTTCTTCCCTGCGGTTCGGTTCTTTTAAAAGAAACCGTTCCGGTTTTCTTTTCTGGTTTTTCTCTCCGATTCTTCGTTTCGGTTTCTTTTCCGAAACCCTAGATCGGTTTTCCGTTTTCTTTTTCGGTTTCTTTTCCGAAAACCCTAGATCGGTTTTCGTTCTTCTTTCGGACCGTTCGTCTCAACGAACGTGATCACCGATTATTCCCGGTTAACGACGCCCATTCGTTTAACCGTTCATCTCTTTCTTTTCGTCGGATTTATTCCGCGATCGCGATCTCAGATCCGATCTTCGTTCTAGTTTTTCTTCTCGCTCGTTTATCGGAATCAGGTGATTCAAGCACCTGGAGTTTCGTTTCGAAACCGCCGTTCCGTCTAATCAACTTAAACAAGTTTTTGCTATTGTAAAATTTTGACCTAGTTTCAACTTGCTAGAACCGAGTTGTTTTCTTCCGCCGTTTGTTTTCCGTCATTTGTTCGGTTCGTTCTTTCTTTGCAACCGGAGTTCTTAATTTGAACTTTCTGGTTCGTTCTCTCGTTCGAGTTTTACTTGTGCATTAGATGAGTACTTATTGTGTGGTTACTATTGTTTGCTTACGATAGTTTGACCGGAGTGTGACGAGTAGATCTATCAAGAGTTTTGAGTGCGAATCATCTTCATCAACATTGCAGGCAAGTTCACACTTTGATCATATCCCCTTCCAACCCATGTTTTATTGCATTAGATCAATCCTCTCACACTGCATGATTAGGATCTAATTAAACTGTGGGATGGGAAGTAGATGAGGTAGTACCTATTACCTGTATTATTATGAAACCTTTGGGGAGTTACTTCTACGTTTGCTTATTATGCCATGCTATGCTAGTAGACGTGGATTGGGTGAGTGATATCCATGACAGATGTGAGTTGATAATTTTAATGGTTTATCTAAGGTGGCAACTTAAACACACATCTGGGTGGATTGAGGCACCTGATGTCTATCAGGACTTGCCTGTTTTTTTTTGGAACGCCATCCAGGCTCAAAGGGATCATAAGATCTTTCATGCTAGAAACTTCCGTGTGCAGCCACAAGCCATTATGGGCTCTGGCATAGTTGACTAAGTTGTGCGAACTCTTACGGGGTGGACTAGCAGATGTAGGGGTTGTAGGTGGTACGGTCTACCCCACATGTAAGGTGCTAGCGCTTCTGAAAGACTGTGTCTCGGTCATCCATCTTCTCAAACACCATGTAGTGCGAGAAACCAAACGGAGGCGATCGAGTCTTGTGGGGAAAAGTGCGCAAACCTCTGCAGAGTGTATAAACTAATCATGATTAGCCGTGTCCCCGGTTATGGACATCTTGAGTATCTAGTTCTTGGATTATCCTGTTGATCCCATCATGTTACTTTAATTAATTTTGTTGGGATGTTAATGATTACTTTTAATTGGGATTGAGAATGCTGTCAACCATTCTCAATGTTTAACAACCACCATGTTAGTTAAATAAATTTATTCCTTTGCAGCAGGGAAAAATTGGCTTTACGCAAAAACCTTATAACCATAGAGCTTTTCCACCAGCCAAATATGCATGTAGTGATAGTCTTTATTCATCATTCTCTATGGTGTGAATTTGCCAGTACATTCAATGTACTGACCCGTTTCGGGCTGCAACGTCTCATGTTGCAGGATTATCTTACGACGAGTAAGTGATACGTTAGGGTTACGATTTCTACACTCAACTTTGCCGTTGGTGTTGATGGGAATCCACAACCTTGTTGCTTCCGCTATTTGGATTGAGGTAATAGTATTTACGTTACTTTATACATGTGATTTACCTTTGTTATAAATCCTTCGAGTACTGTGTGTGTCAGCATACCGATCCAGGGATGACACATAAGCACAGAGACTTGATCCATTCGGGTCAGGTCGCTACAAGATGGTATCAGAGCACATGTTGACTGTAGGACGTGACCCTAGAAACTGGCAAGCCCATAACAAAGATTTTTCTCTACAACTTTCCCTTTCAAAAAGATCTTTTACCTCTCTTCTCTTCTGAGTTTATTCAAATTTCCCTTTAGTGAAACCATACCCCCTTTCCCTTTTGACTCCTCGAAGATTCGACTGATGAGACCACTCCAAGAAGTACAGGATATCAAACAAGTAAGACCATTCGGAATGAAGAGTATTTTCCGTGCATCTGAATAATGGAAACTACAACGGTTGAAGACTACGAAGACTAGGAGAATTGGAGGTTCTGTAGAATTTCCAGATTTGTATGACCTAGGAAGGCTACCCTTATGGAACTTGGCAGACTATGGAAGTTGTCAATACCCGAGATCAAGGTGTATCGGAGAAAAGACTGAAACATGGAGAGTTGAGAACTCAAAGTTTTGTTAAGGAAACCCCAATGTAGGAGATATCAACTATGGAGAGATGGCTCATGGAAATGACAAGAGCAGAAACATGGTTATCCGTGATGTCATCCCTGCTAATGCTATTGTCACCGTGCTGAGTTAAGGATGCATGTCATCAGAATGGATTTGATAGAAGAAGGCTGATGGAGCACCTATCATAAGATGAAGTTTTAGCCCTAGCCGGTGTATCACCAGGATCTGGAGTAGTACATAAAGAAGTTTAAGGTGGAGCTCCATGAAAGCATATTAGACAAGGAAGCGTTTCGTGAAGAACTCAGGACCCAAAAGTTGAAAGTAGCCAAGCTAGAGTAGAAAAACCTTGAGATACCGGAGATTTGTCAGGAACTGAAGGACAGTATGACCATGGCTCATGCCAAGGATGTTGAAACCTAGAAGTTTGGAATGCAATTCCAGAATATTCAAGGATGTCACGAGAGACTTCGCGTCAACAGAGTTGATCTGGCAAAAGAACTTGAGAAGACAAGCATGATCGGAAGAAGCCATTGGAGGCATGAACAAGGCTTGAAGAGCTTGGAGACGTTGAAGATTTATTGACCTTTAGAAGACCAAACCCCTGTTATATACCTACGATAGATGCGACATTTGTGAACTGTCATTTGTTTGATGTTTTTCCGACAGCCACAATAAAAATCTGTCTTTTCAAAACCATTGTTTGTATTGTGTGCATCCCTCTCTCTTGATCTCTCTTATCTCACCCCAAAACCCATGGACCCAATAGAGGATGAATGGAGATGAGCTTGTATTTTCGGGACCGATGAGTCAATTGGTGACGGACCGATGGATTCAGAACATGGAGGATCACATGGAGAATAACCCTATAGTTGGACATGATATGACCCAGCATGCTCTTCAGTGCTTTGAAAGAGGTGCTGCTACTTGGTGGAGGATGTACCAAACCATCAATGGATGGCAAGGAGTAACCGCTTGGAAAGAATTTAAGTTGACTTTGCCAAAGTCTCGGTTTGTGTCCCAGAAGTTGAAGCCTTATGGAAAGGATATGAAGAAACCTTGTGCATGTAAGATTTGTGGAGAAATCGGACACACCCATAAAGAACACAAGGATGAGTGCCCTAATTGTGAAGGAAGTCACCCAGTCGAAGAATGCCCAACTAGGCAGATCACTTGTTTCTTGTGTGAAGGGACTAGCCACTACCCTGCACAGTGTCACATTTACCCCATGGTACAACGAGCCATCCAGCAGAAGAACGAAGTAATGAAAGGAGCCCTCATGGAAATTTTAGAAGAACCTGCGATGAAGGACGAGGTGGAGGACACACCCAAAGAGGAACCAATTAAACCCTACACCAAGTCTTGCTATTCATGTGGAGAAGAAGGACACATCTCCCAGAATTGTATGAATGGGAATCTAGTAGAATTCCCGGCTGAGGAAGTAGAGTATGACCCACAGGAAATAGAAGCCCTGATTGGAATGGAAAAGTCCAGAAAGAGAAGTAGATTGGATTCCAGGAAGGATCTGAGTCATGTCACCTGTTATGGGTGCAAGGAGTCAGGGCACTACCTCAACAAATGCCCAAAAAGGAAACCTCGATACTTGTCATAAGTAATATGTTTTAGTTGTAATAAAGCAAGGCACTTTGCCAGAGATTGTCCGAAGGAGAAGGAGACTTGTGATAAGTAGTTGAGTTTGTAACAGGAGAAATATAGTCGTAGTAGTGAGGACATTTTCCTTTATATTGAGGTGTTGAGTTGAGGCATGTAATGGAAAAACAGGAGATTGTAATAATTTGAGAATCAATAAAGTTAGCAGTGTTGGTACTGATTTGGATTTTATGAGTTACTCTATGAGGAAAGATGTTGACCATTTTTGAGGATATGAGAAATATGGTCTATAAAATATTGGAGCATTTTAAGGGTGGTAGTACCCTGTCAGAACCGTTGACCGCTGGAAAAGATAAGCATACTCCACTGAGTGGATTTCTGACAAAATGAATATGAGTTTTGTCTCGATATGTGCGATACCCCAAGAGTGTGTGGGATGAAGTTGGAGACGTCATTTGTTTGGACCAAATGTGATCAAGGAGTCAGAAGAGAATGTTAAGTTGATTCGAGATAGACTGAAGGTAGCTCAGTCCAGGCAGAAGAGTTATGTAGACTCAAAAAAAAACTCAAGGAGGTAGTCTATGAAATTGGAGACCGAGCATGTCTTCATGTGTTCCCTCTGCGAGGAGTTAAACGAATTGGAGTTAGGTAAAGTTAGCCCCGAGATTTGTAGGACCATACCGAGTTTTGGAGCGTATGAGAGAAGTGGCCTACAAGTTGGAGTTATCCGAAGGAATGTCAGGAGTTCAAGATGTGTTTCACGTTTCCCTGTTGAAGAAGTGCCATGCAGAGATGGCCAATACTCCCCTGTAAGGACGCTTGACCCCAGAAAGGATAATGATGTTCCACGAAGTGGAATATGGACTTCATAAGTATAAGTTTTTTTTATCTCGGTATGAGGGATATCCCACGAGGATGAAGAGATAAATTACTATTGGATATAAAGGAGGTATGATGTTGGAAATATCGATCAATGGAAACTCCATGATGAGACTGAGTAATCATGTCCTAGTTTGGTGCCAATAGAAGGAAGGAAGACAGTACAATTGGATGGATTTAAGTATACTGGGAAAGCTGGAAGTTGGTGCTGGATTAGAGATCCGCTGCCCCGATGAAGAGTTCAAGGTTTGCAAGTGATGAGATGTGCCATAACCCACAGGCCCCAAGACCTTCCAAGAAGCAAGCACACTCATGCTGAAGGAAAAAACCCTGGAAGAGGATATGCCCTTATCGATAGACGATCCTATAGGAGTAACGCAAAACCTGAGAGTTGTGAAGGAACGATAGATGTTTGTCTAGCTTGCAGAATCTATGGATATATCCGAACTTGGTTCGTCGACAAGAGAAATTCTGCAATGCTTGTGAGGATGACCGAGTGTTAGAATGCAAGATTCACTAAAGCATATACAGGGTAATGATTTGGGTGCGGGATGGATTGATCACCATACCGACTTACCCTTATTATTCGCCTTGCTATATGGGATGGTAAATCTGAGTGACTTACCTATAGTAGAGAGACGACGATATTAAACCTTGTTTAAAGCCTTAGAATGGTATAGGTATTTTTCCCTTGTACAAGGCAGATTTTGCCAACCGTAGGTTATATGGTGAGGATCAACCCAGACCCATTTCCTGCAGGAGAAACCATAAATGGTTGACCACCATGAGATATCGATAGTTGTTTAGTAATGGCGCCAGACCCATCAGCTAAGAAGACCAAATCTCGGAATAACCTTACCAAGAGGAAAGGACAAAAGAATTGAGGAAAAAGGTTATGCCATTACCGGAAGAGCTTAGAGGAGAAATTTTCTCGAGGATTTGAGAAGACCGACACTGTTAACAATATGGATGGAGTATATGAGTTTTGATGGAACAGTAACCATGCTTCTAAGGGTGGTAGCACCCCAGACCCCTGGGATGATCGATGGATTTTGAGGAGACCCCCAAACCCTAACCTTTTCTTGCTAGCCTCTCCGAATCTCGAGGACGAGATTCCTTTTAAGGGTGGTAGGTTTGTAACATCCCAAATTTTCAATTTGGAATGTTATACATTAGATCATCATGCATATATTATTTTCTTGCATTTTGGTCGATCCTAGAAATTTCACGCAACTCAACGACCTTCGGTGAGAGTTGGAGATTTCGTTATTTTCATATTTGAGAGTTTTCTCGAATTTGAAAAGAGGATCATTTGATTTATTTATTTCATCTTCAATTATTTTTCCGATATCAAAATATGAGAGAGGGAATAATATGACTTTCCCAAAATATAGGAAAAATGAAGATTTAATAAATAGATCAAATTTCGTTTTCCGGTGTTTGTTTGTTTTTCTTTGGATAGGGAAAAATGCGCATTTTCGAAAATTGCATTTTAGGTCCGGAGAAAAGTTCATTTTGTTCGACTCATTTTTAGGAGTCGGGGAAAATTTACTTTAGATTTTTCGGAGTTTGTTTAGTTACTTTTCTTTTGTTTTTCTGCGCGCGAAATCAGTAAAAAAAATGAGCAGGCCAGCCGGGCCAAGGCCCAGCCAGCCGGCCAGGCCCCAGCCTCCCCGTCGCGCGCGCCAGCGCTAAGCAGGCGCCAGCCGCCGCCTCCACTACTGATTCCCAGGAGGAATCCTTCTAGGCCGAATCCTAGTAGGATTCTTAGCCCCCTTTCCTTTGTTTCGTTTTCCTTTTCCTACTCTTTTTCTTGTTCCCTCTCCCAAGTAATCTCTCCCCTCCCCAATATAAATACCCCCACACCCCCCTCTCCTCACACCAAAAACCCAAACCCCCTCTCCTCCCCAAGCCGCACCCCACCCCGCGCCCCTCACCCACCGCCGCCGCCCCTATAGCGCCGCCGCCGCCGCCCTAGCACGCCGCCGTCGCCACCGTTCGCCCCGCCTCGCCGGAGGTAGCCCCGCGCCTCTCTTTTTCTCCCCTGCGGTTCGGTTCTTTTAAAAGAAACCGTTCCGGTTTTCTTTTCCGGTTTTTCTCTCCGATTCTTCATTTCTGTTTCTTTTCCGAAACCCTAGATCGGTTTTCCGTTTTCTTTTTCGGTTTCTTTTCCGAAAACCCTAGATCGGTTTTCGTTCTTCTTTCGGACCGTTCGTCTCAACGAACGTGATCACCGATTATTCCCGGTTAACGACGCCCGTTCGTTTAACCGTTCATCTCTTTCTTTTCGTCGGATTTATTCCGCGATCGCGATCTCAGATCCGATCTTCGTTCTAGTTTTTCTTCTCGCTCGTTTATCAGAATCAGGTGATTCAAGCGCCTGGAGTTTCATTTCGAAACCGCCGTTCCGTCTAGTCAACTTAAACAAGTTTTTGCTACTGTATAATTTTGACCTAGTTTCAACTTGCTAGAACCGAGTTGTTTTCTTCCGCCGTTTGTTTTCCGTCGTTTGTTCGGTTCGTTCTTTCTTTGCAACCGGAGTTCTTAATGTGAACTTTCTAGTTCATTCTCTCATTCAAGTTTTACTTGTGCATTAGATGAGTACTTATTGTGTAGTTACTATTGTTTGCTTACGATAGATTGACCGGAGTGTGACGAGTAGATCTATCAAGAGTTTTGAGTGCGAATCATCTTCATCAACATTGCAGGCAAGTTCACACTTTGATCATATCCCCTTCCAACCCATGTTTTATTGCATTAGATCAATCCTCTCACACTGCATGATTAGGATCTAATTAAACTGTGGGATGGGAAGTAGATGAGGTAGTACCTATTACCTGTATTATTATGAAACCTTTGGGGAGTTACTTCTACGTTTGCTTATTATGCCATGCTATGCTAGTAGACGTGGATTGGGTGAGTGATATCCATGACAGATGTGAGTTGATAATTTTAATGGTTTATCTAAGGTGGCAACTTAAACACACATCTGGGTGGATTGAGGCACCTGATGTCTATCAGGACTTGCCTGTTTTTTTTGGACCACCACCCAGGCTCAAAGGGATCATAAGATCTTTCATGCTAGAAACTTTCGTGTGCAGCCACAAGCCATTATGGGCTCTGGCATAGTTGACTAAGTTGTGCGAACTCTTACGGGGTGGACTAGAAGATGTAGGGGTTGTAGGTGGTATGGTCTACCCCACATGTAAGGTGCTAGCGCTTCTGAAAGACTGTGTCTCGGTCATCCGTCTTCTCAAACACCATGTAGTGTGAGAAACCAAACGGAGGCGATCGAGTCTTGTGGGGAAAAGTGCGCAAACCTCTGCAGAGTGTATAAACTAATCATGATTAGCCGTGTCCCCGGTTATGGACAACTTGAGTATCTAGTTCTTGGATTATCCTGTTGATCCCATCATGTTACTTTAATTAATTTTGTTGGGATGTTAATGATTACTTTTAATTGGGATTGAGAATGCTGTCAACCATTCTCAATGTTTAACAACCACCATGTTAGTTAAATAAATTTATTCCTTTGCAGTAGGGAAAAATTGGCTTTACGCAAAAACCTTATAAACATAGAGCTTTTCCACCAGCCAAATATGCATGTAGTGATAGTCTTTATTCATCATTCTCTATGGTGTGAATTTGCCAGTACATTCAATGTACTGACCCGTTTCGGGCTGCAATGTCTCATGTTGCAGGATTATCTTACGACGAGTAAGTGATACGTTAGGGTTACGATTTCTACACTCAACTTTGCCGTTGGTGTTGATGGGAATCCACAACCTTGTTGCTTCCGCTATTTGGATTGAGGTAATAGTATTTATGTTACTTTATACATGTGATTTACCTCTGTTATAAATCCTTCGAGTACTGTGTGTGTCAGCATACCGATCCAGGGATGACACATAAGCACAGAGACTTGATCCATTCGGGTCAGGTCGCTACATCCCACTAGTATATGAAAGTGACAAAACAAGAGACTCTCTATCATGAAGATTACGGTTCTACTTTGAAGCACAAGTGTGGCAGAGGATGGTATCATTGTACCTTCTCTCTTTTTCTCTCATTTTTTGGGCCTTCTCTTTTTTATGGCCTTTCTTCTTTTTTTTTCTCCTTTTTTGGGCCTTCTCTTTTTTATGGCCTTTCTCTTTTTTTATTCCTCACTTGGGACAATGCTCTAGAAAATGATGATCATCACACTTCTGTTTATTTACAACTCAATGATTACAACTCGATACTAGAACAAAGATGACTCTATATGAATGCCTCCGGTGGGGTACCGGGATTGCGATGATGCATGAGTGACATTTATGAAAGAATTATGAGAGGTGCCTTTGCCACAAATACTATTTCAACTACATGATCATGCGAAGCAATATGACAATGATGATGCGTGTCATAATAAATGGAACGGTGGAAAGTTGCATGGCAATATATCTCGGAATGGCTATGGAAATGCCATAATAGGTAGGTATGGTGGCTGTTTTGAGGAAGATATAAGGAGTTTTATGTGTGACAAAGCGTATCATATCATGGGTTTGGATGCACTGGCGAAGTTTGCACCAACTCTCAATGTGAGAAAGGGCAATGCACGGTACCGAAGAGGCTAGCAAGGATGGAAGGGTGAGAGTGTGTATAATCCATGGACTCAACAGTAGTCATAAAGAACTCACATTATTGCAAAAATCTACAAGTCATCAAAAACCTCAGCACTACGCGCATGCTCCTAGGGGGATAGATTGGTAGGAAAAGACCATCGCTCGTCCCCGACCGCCACTCATAAGGAGGACAATCAAATAACACCTCATGTTTCAAATTTGTTTATAAAGTTTACCATATGCGCATGCTACGGGACTTGCAAACTTCAACACAAGCATTTCTCAAATTCACAACTACTCAACTAGCACGAGTTTGATATTATTACCTCCATATCTCAAAACAATCATCAAGCATCAAACTTCTCTTAGTATTCAAAACACTCATAAGAGAATTTTATTATTATTGTATACCTAGCATATTAGGATTATTTAAGCAAATTACCATGCTATTTAAGACTTCAAAATAATCTAAGTGAAGCATGAGAGATCATTAGTTTCTATAAAACAAATCCACCACCATGCTCTAAAAGATATAAGTGAAGCACTAGAGCAACAACGAACTACTCGGAAAGATATAAGTGAAGGTCAATGAGTAGTTGAATAATTATGCAACTATGTGAAGACTCTCTAACATTTAAGAATTTCAGATCTTGGTATTTTATTCAAACAGCAAGCAAAGCAAAATAAAATGACATTCTAAGAATGACAAACACCATGTGAAGAAGCAAAAACTTAGGATCAACCAAAACTAACCGATAGTTGTTGAAGAAGAAAGGTAGGATGCCATCCGGGGCATCCCCAAGCTTAGACGCTTGAGACTTCTTGAAATATTATCTTGGGGTGCCTTGGTCATCCCCAATCTTGAGCTTTTTTGTCTCCTTAATTCCTCTCATATCACGGTCTCCCTAAATCTCAAAAGCTTCATCCACACAAAACTCAACAAGGACTCGTGAGATAAGTTAGTATAAACCATTGCAAAAACCTTAGCATACTCCACTGTAGCAAATCACTAAAATTGTTATTCAACATTGAATACTAAATGCCTCTGCATATTTAATAGTCCTATCCTCAAATAGAATCATTAAAGAAGCAAACATATACAAACAATGCAAACATAACAGCAATCTGCCTAAACAGGATAGTCTGTAAAGAGTGCAGCAAGATCCATACTTCCCTAGCTCCAAAAATTATGAAAGAAAATTCCCACTGTATTAAATTTATCATATCTTAATATGCAAAAGGTTTCAACATTTTATCACATTCTGAATTTTCTATGGAATTATTGCAACAGCGGTAAACTTTCTGTTTTCAAACAGCGACATGTGGACTTCTAAAATAGGCATAGTAAAGGCTATCAATGCCACTTTTATTGAAATAAAAGATGCAAAACATTGTTCTAAATAACAGAAAGAAAATCTTAACAAAATAAATTGACGCTTCAAGCAAAACACATATCATGTGGTGAATAAAAATATAGCTCCAAGTACAGTTACCGATGAACGAATACGAAAGAGGGGATGCCTTCCGGGGCATCCCCAAGCTTAGGCTCTTGGCTATCCTTGAATATTAACTTGGGGTGCCTTGGGCATCCCCAAGCTTAGGCTCTTTCCACTCCTTATTCCATAGTCCATCGAATCCTTACCCAAAACTTGAAAACTTCACAACACAAAACTTAACAGAAAACTCATAAGCTCCGTTAGAATAAGAAAATAAATCACCACTTCAAGGTGCTGTAATGAACTCATTCTTTATTTATATTGGTGTTAAACCTACTGTATGCCAACTTCTCTATGGTTCATACCCTCCGATACTACTCATAGATTCATCAAAATAAGCAAACAACACATCGAAAACAGAACCTGTCAAAAACAGAACAGTCTGTAGTAATCTGGATCAAACTTATACTTCTGGAACTCATAAAATTCTAATATAAATTGATGGACCTGAGGAATTTATCTATTAATCATCTTCAAAACTAATTAACTAAATATAACTTTCCAAATAAAAATGGCAGCAATTCTTGTGAGCTCTAAAGTTTCTGTTTTTTTACAGCATGATCAACAAGACTTTCCCCAAGTCTTCCCAAAGGTTCTACTTGGCACAAACACTAATTAAAAGCATAAAACCACATCTAAACAGAGGCTAGATGAATTATTTATTACTAAACAGGAACAAAAAGCAAGGAACAAAAATAAAGTTTGGTTGCCTCCCAACAAGCGCTATCGTTTAACGCCCCTAGCTAGGCATGATGATTTCAATGATGCTCGCATAAAAGATAAGAATTGAAATATAAAGAGAGCATCATGAAGAATATGACTAGCACATTTAAGTCTAACCCACTTCCTATGCATAGGGATTTTGTTAGCAAACAACTTGCGAGAACAAGAATCAACTTGCATAGGAAGGTAAAACAAGCATAACTTCAAAACTTTAAGCACATAGAGAGGAAACTTGATATTATTGCAATTCCTACAAGCATATATTCCTCCCTCATAATAATTTTCAGTAGCATCATGAATGAATTCAACAATATAACCAGCACCTAAAGCATTCTTTTCATGATCTACAAGCATAGAATTTTGATTACTCTCCACATAAGCAAAATTCTTCTCATTCGGAATAGTGGGAGCATCATAAGAGACTCGAATACTATAAATTGTTTCCACCTTAAAAGAGTAATGTTCAAAGAAGGGGTAATCATGACAAGTTTTATAAATATAATCACTACTTTTTATAGCATAAGTATCATCACAATAATCATCATAGGTAGGAGGCATGCTATCATCATTATAAATTTGCATATCAAAATTTGGGAGACTAAAAATATCATCTTCATTAAACGTAGCATCCCCAAGCTTGGGACAAACTTTAATTGCAGCAAATATATTCTCAAAAACATCATCTTCATCAAACATAGCATCCCCAATCTTGGGCCTTTTCATATCATAAGCATAATCACTCTCATCATTAATAGTATGGATAGCACCAACAGTATAGCAATTATCATATTCTTCCAAGCAAGTGCCAAAAAGATTTTCAAGATCATAAGAAGTATCATTATCTTCCACAATTATATTTTCATGAGGCACAATAGTAATAGGAGCAGCATTATTTGGGAGAGATATCTTTTTACCTCTCTTCCTTTTTCTTTTCTTCTTCTTCACCACATCATGTGTGGGTTCAATCCTCTTTTTGGAGCTCCTTATTATTGAGATTGGTTGAATAGGAGGATCTTCCTCGTTACCTGATTCATCATAAGAAATAATAGGAGGGTATTGGGAAGTCTCTTCCCTTTCATTAGTATTCTCTTCATCTTCTATTTGTTTTCTTTTCTTTATGTAGTTGGCAATATAAGGATTTCAATACAATTCACCGCACAATACATATAAATTTTCTCTAGATCAAAATCAAGAAATCTATCAAGATTAAACTTTGGAATACCCTCAGTTATACGTTTCATTTCCTCATACCCCAAAAGAAGACTAAGCTCTTTATGATGCTCAAGGGTAATCAAGTTATCACAATTTTTGGATACGATTCGGTCATGAAACAATTTGCATTGGAGATTTAAATGACCATGTTCATTGCAAAGTTCACAAGGGGCGCGAAAAATATTGATTTTTTCAGCACAGTCATCAAGACTTTCTTGCAACAATTTAGTTTCTAAGTACTTATGACTCTTGAAATATCTATCTTCCCTATTTGGTGTGTACTTACAAACCCAATGCACTCCACAAAAATTGACATGTTTATAGGAGACATTTTCATCATAAGTAGTGCAATCATCATTAGTATTATGGATATTCAAAGAATTCGTACTAACAACATTGCAATCATGCTCATAATTCACATATTTTATGCCAAGCATTCTATGTAATTCTTCTTCCAGCACTTGAGCACAATTATCTGAATCCTTATTTTCATGATAGATATTAAAAAGATGAAGCATATGAGGCAATCTTAATTCCATTTTTTGTAGTTTTCTTTTATAAACTAAACTAGTGCTAAAACAAGAAACAAAAAGATTCGATTGCAAGATCTAGAGATATACCTTCAAGCACTCACCTCCCCGGCAACGGCGCCAGAAAAGAGCTTGATGTCCACTACACAACCTTCTTCTTGTAGACGTTGTTGGGCCTCCAAGTGCAGAGGTATGTAGGACAGTAGCAAATTTCCCTCAAGTTGATGACCTAAGGTTTATCAATCCGTAGGAGGCGTAGGATGAAGATGGTCTCTCTCAAGCTACCCTGCAACCAAATAACAAAGAGTCTCTTGTGTCCCCAACACACCCAATACAATGGTAAATTGTATAGGTGCACTAGTTCGGCGAAGAGATGATGATACAAGTGGTATATGGATAGTAGATAATATTTTTTGTAATCTGAAAATATAAAAACAGCAAGGTAACTAATGATAAAAGTGAGCGTAAACGGTATTGCAATGCGTTGAAACAAGGCCTAGGGTTCATACTTTCACTGTTGCAAGTTCCCTAAACAATAATAGCATAATTGGATCATATGACTATCCCTCAACATGCAACAAAGAGTCACTCCAAAGTCACTAGTAGCGGAGAACAAACGAAGAGATTATGGTAGGGTACGAAACCACCTCAAAGTTATTCTTTCCAATCAATCCGTTGGGCTATTCCTATAAGTGTCACAAATAGCCCTAGAGTTCGTACTAGAATAACACCTTATGACACAAATCAACCAAAACCCTAATGTCACCTAGATACTCCAATGTCACCTCAAGTATCCGTGGGTATGATTATACGATATGCGTCACACAATCTCAGATTCATCTATTCAACCAACACATAGAACCTCAAAGAGTGCCCCAAAGTTTCTACCGGAGTATCACGATGAAAACATGTGCTAACCCCTATGCATAGGTTCATGGGCGGAACCCGCAAGTTGATCACCAAAACATACATCAAGTGAATCACATGATATCCCATTGTCACCACAGATACGCACGGCAAGACATACATCAAGTGTTCTCAAATCTTTAAAGACTCAATCCAATAAGATAACTTCGAAGGGGAAACTCAATCCATTACAAGAGAGTAGAGGGGGAGAAAACATCATAGGATCCAACTATAATAGCAAAGCTTGCGATACATCAATATCGTGCCAAATAAAGAACACGAGAGAGAGAGATCAAACACATAGCTACTGGTACATACCCTGAGCCCCGAGGGAGAACTACTCCCTCCTCATCATGGAGAGCACCGGGATGATGAAGATGGCCAACAGAGAGGGATTCCCCCTCCGTCAGAGTGCCGAAACGGGTCTAGATTGGATTTCGGTGACTACGGAGGCTTCTGGCGGCAGAACTCCCGATCTATTGTGCTCTCAGATGTTTTTAGGGTATATGGAGATATATAGGCGGAAGGAGTACGTCAGGGGGGCCACGAGCGGCCCACGAGGGGGGTGGGCGCCCCCTTGCCTCGTGGCCTCCTCGTAGATCCCCTGACGTGCACTCCAAGTCTTCTGGGCTTCTTCTGATCCAAAAATAAGTTCCGTGAAGTTTCAAGTCAATTGGACTCTATTTGGTTTTCCTTTTCTGCGATATTCTAAAACAAGGTAAAAACAGAAACTGGCACTGAGCTCTGGGTTAATAGGTTAGTTCCAAAAATGATATAAAAGTGTATAATAAATCCCATAAACATCCAAAATAGTAGATAATATAGCATGGAGCAATCAAAAATTATAGATACGTTGGAGACGTATCATACAGTTGTCACCGGGTTCCACTTCCAAAAATCTCAGACTGCCCAGAGGTTGAGCACACTGATGATCTACTTGAGTTCAAATACGATCATGGTGACTATCGTCTACGGAAGATAGCAATTTTTCGAGTTCCCAACCGCTCTTGGGATTACACGAACTATGAAGTTGTTGCTATCTTCGATAAGCTTGTTGCCTTCCTTACTTCCACGCCTCGATGGATATTGCTCAAAAATCAATTTCTATTCACGGATGAGTACTGTGATCCAATTCAATATGAGGGTCTTGTGTTTGCTGCCACCACTCGTGGCACTATTTTTGCATGGAATCATCATGCTTTCGGTACATTTGTCTTCCACCGTAATTACAATTGTTTCATCCACATGCATGCAGGTTAGCTAGTTTCCCTTTACTAATTAACCTTCTTGTGTTTCCAAGGTCCTGTGAACATTCCACCACCTATACTTGAAAAAAATTATAACCAAGGGGGAGATGACGATGCTGATGATCATGAGCATGAGGACGAGTAGGACCCATTCAGTGGCGCCAACACCTTCTCCGTGGTTCAGTATTGGAAGTCTTGGAGGAAACTCGATCTTCCTTGGACAAAACTATCCAATGATGGTGAAAGGCGATCCAGCTGCTGTTGACACAACGTTACTACCATTTATGAGAAGCAACTATATCTATACCTCGGTCATTGCTATGCTTCCCTACCATCACAATATGAGTCCTGACATAGCCCACTTCAGCCTGGATGATCAGTCCTGCGTTGGTCTTGAGATTGACAATCGCTGGCCCTTCCCAGAGAATCACTTCTGGTTCAAAGAAAGCATTTCCAACGCTGACGAGTGGTTGAGCTGAAGTTCATTTCATCGCTTTGTTATTTGTTTTGTGAGAAAACTTTACTTTACTAGAATGTTTTGTTGGAAATGATCTATAATCCAACGTGTATCCCCGTTGTCGTTGTGGGTTGATGACTTGTTGTATGTAATCAATGGTACATTTGCATATGCGTCCATCAACTCATGCCCGCTAGTGGTGTCCATATGAACAGTGCTAGTGATTTTAGTTGCAAAAATTAGATAGTGCTAGTGATTTTTAGCTGCATATTTTGAAAAATCGCAGTGTTACAAGGTTGACAAATGGCAATGTTACTAGATAAACAAATGTCAATCTTTCCAATTTGACAGTGACAACATACCCAAAATGACAGATGCAAATCTTACCCAATTGTTTCTACGTGGTTGCACAAGGGTCATGCAAAACAACCGTTTGCGTTGAAGGGATGCACAAATCCTGCTCGACACATTTTCCCTTGGCTTCCTAGGGAAGTTGTCAGTTTGCATACGGGTGTTCTAACTAAAACGTTTGCGATGAGTGTTTTATATTTAAATACCATTAACGATTTTTCAAAAGAAAATCATTTGATAAGTCTGTACATTAAGAGAGAAAAACGCAAGTTTGTTCAAACCATATCTTTCATTCAGTCACACCACGATTTTATATTCATATGATCGAGAACTCGAGATACAGTATTAAACCCCAAAAAAACTATATCCGGTGGCGGCAGAGGCGGCGTGCCGCGCCATCGTTGTCGTTGTCGTCCTCCGGGACGCCATTGTTCAAGTCTTCAATGCAGCACAAAATGTTCTTCACTTGTAAATCAAACATCATGCCGTCGCGCGATCGATGGGCGGGGCGCGAGAGGATGGTAACTGGCGCCGCTGAGAGGTAGCGGTCGACGGTAGTGTCCCATGCCGCTGAGGGGGGTGCGAGCACGGGCGCGGCGGGTGCATCCAAACGCACGAGGGCCGGTGCCGCGGTGGGTTGAGGGGCGCGCACGGGCGCGGCGGGTGCAGCCAAACGCACGGGGGCCGGCGCCACTGTGGGTGGAGGGGCGCTCACGGGCACGGGCACGGGTGCTGGCGCTGGCATGTACATGAGCTCGCGCGGTTCCGAGGAGACCTCGTTGATGCCCGCGGCTTCCAGCCCTGCGATAGTGCTTGGCGACCAGCCCGTCAATGCTACAGGGATGGTCCGCTGGCGCGGGCGCGGGGATGGGAGCTGGGACAGGAGCGGGGGCAGCAACCGTCGCGACCAGCTCATTCTGGGCCATGTCCATGAGGCCCCATTCCTCCTTATTTTCCATCTCCTCTGGCCCAAAAAATTGACACAACACTCCTGTTGTTCTATGTTGACACGAGAAATTTTCTGAAAGCAATAAGAGGCAATGGATATTGTTTCGTCCCCAAAGGTGGGACATTCCCAACCGAAACCATCAGGCTTGTTGTGAGAAGCTCTGGTTTGTGAAGAGTATACCCCCAAACCTACCCCAAATGGGACAAAAAATTTACCACGGCATGTTGATGCCGCTCCATGATAGCATGCCAAGTTTCATGAATTTCGGACGAGCTTTGGATTTACTAGAATATAAAAACCAGGTATCTCAATGTTTGCGGCCGAGTGACCGTGGTAGGGTGTTTGACATTCATTCCCATTTCTTGCATGGGACCTAAGCATGCACCCAAGGACACATATTTGAATTTTAAACCAATTTAAATGCATTAGAGCATGTGCATGTAGTTCAAATTTAAATTATGCACATAAATGCATTGAAAACTCAGTTAATGCATAAAAATGTCCAAACGAACCCTGAAAAATCCCAAAAATTAAGACAACACTCCTGTTGTTCTATGTTGACACGAGAAATTTTTTGAAAGCAATAAGAGGCAATGGATATCGTTTCGTCCCCAAAGGTGGAGCGTCCTCTACCGAGACCATCAGGCTTGTTGTGAGAAGCTCTGGTTTGTGAGAAGCATATCCCCAAACCTGACCCAAATGGGACAAAAAAATTACCACAACGTGTTGATGCCGCTCCATGATAGCATGCCAAGTTTCATGCATTTTAGGGCGAGCTTTGGATTTACTATAATTTAAAAACCAGATATCTCAATGTTTGCGGCCGAGTAACCATGGCAGGGTGTTTGACATTTATTCCCATTTCTTGCATGGGACCTAAGCATGCAACCAAGGACACATATTTGAATTTTCAACTAATTTATATGCATTAGAGCATGTGCATGTAGTTCAAATTTGAATTATGCACATAAATGCATTGAAAACTCAGTTAATGCATAAAAATGTTCAAACGAACCCCGAAAAATCCCAAAAATTGACACAACACTCCTGTTGTTCTATGTTGACACAAGAAATGTTTTGAAAGCAATAAGAGGCAATGGATATCGTTTCGTCCCCAAAGATGGGACGTTCCCTACCGAAACCATTAGGCTTTTTGTGAGAAGCTCTGGTTTGTGAGAAGCATATGCCCAAACCTGCCCCAAATGGGGAAAAAAATTTTACCACGCCATGTTGATACCGCTCCATGATAGCATGCCAACTTTCATGAATTTCAGACAAGCTTTGGATTTACTATAATCTAAAAACCAGGTATCTCAATGTTTCGTCCGAGTAACCGTGGTAGGGTGTTTGACATTCATTCCCATTTTTGCATGGGACCTAAGCATGCAACCAAGGACACGGATTTGAATTTTCAACCAATTTATATTCATTAGAGCATGTGCGTGTAGTTCAAATTTGAATTATGCACATAAATGCATTGAAAACTCGGTTAATGCATAAAAATGTCCAAACGAACCCGAAAAATCCCAAAAATTGACACAACACTCATGTTGCTCTATTTGACACAAGAAATTTTTTGAAAGCAATAAGAGGCAATGGATATCGTTTCGTCCCCAAAGGTGGAGCGTCCTCTACCGAGACCATCAGGCTTGTTGTGAGAAGCTCTGGTTTGTGAGAAGCATATCCCCAAACCTGCCCCAAATGGGACAAAAAATTTACCATGGCATGTTGATGCAGCTCAATGATAGCATGCCAAGTTTCATGAATTTCAGACGAGCTTTGGATTTACTAGAATTTAAAAACCAAGTATCTCAATGTTTGCGACCGAGTAACCGTGGCAGGGTGTATGACATTCATTCCCATTTCTTGCATGGGACCTAAGCATGCAACCAAGGACACAGATTTGAATTTTCAACCAATTTATATGCGTTAGAGCATGTGCATGTAGTTCAAATTTGAATTATGCACATAAATGCATTGAAAACTCAGTTAATGCATAAAAATGTCCACACAAACCACGAAAAATCCCAAAAATTGACACAACACTCCCGTTGTTCTATGTTGAGAAGAGATTTTTTTTGAAAGCAATAAGAGGCAATGGATATCCATTCGTCCCCAAAGGTGGGATGTTCCCTACCGAAACCATTAGGCTTGTTGTGAGAAGCTCTGGTTTGTGAGAAGCATATCCCCAAACCTGCCCCAAATGGGACAAAAAATTTACCACGGCATGTTCCTGCCACTCTATGATAGCATGCCAAGTTTCATGAATTTCAGACGAGCTTTGGATTTACTATAATTTAAAAACCAGGTATCTCAACGTTTGCGGCCGAGTAACCGTGGCAGGGTGTTTGACATTCATTCTCATTTCTTGCATGGGACCTAAGCATGCAACCAAGGACACATATTTGAATTTTCAACCAATTTATATGCATTAGAGCATGTGCATGTAGTTCAAATTTGAATTATGCACATAAATGCATTGAAAACTCAGTTAATGCATAAAAATGTCCAAACGAACCCCGAAAAATCCCATAAATTGACACAACACTCATGTTGTTCTATGTTGACACAAGAAAATTTTTGAAAGCAATGAGAGACAATGGATTTCGTTTCGTTCCCAAAGGTGCACTACAAAAAAAGACACATCCATGACATTTTGGGCCGAACGAAATTTTTTCTGTCATACATATGACACTTCTATGACGATAATTGTGACAAAACCCGGTATCATCATAGATGTGGTGGGCTCGTACTTCTATGTCAAAAAATCATGACAGAAAATGGGCTTTTCGTCCTGGGCGGGCCGGAGACGCAGCTGCATGACATTCTTTGGGCCGTCCATGACGGAAACAACCGTGGTAGAAGCGAGGGGGAGGAAAATTTTGGGGAGTTCCCGGTTACGGTGGGAGGCCGGGGGCCGAGCGATGCACGCTTCTCTCGTACACGTACGTACGGGCATGTGTGCGAGGCGTTGTCTCTAACTGAACCCGAGCGAGGCGTTGGGCTCTAACGGAACCCGAGCGATTGCACTGCAGGCTACGCGATACTGAACCCGAGCGATCGATCGATGGCTGTTAACTGAACCCGATCGAGCGATTCCTTCGCTACTGCTGCTAACTGAAGCCGATCGATGTTGCCTCTGGATGAACAGTGAGCGTTGCGGGGGGGGGGGGGGGGGGGGGGGAGGGGTGGATGAATAGTCCCCGGTGGGGGTGGATGAACAGGACCTCGTGGTGTTGCCTCTGGATGAATAGGACCCCGATCGATCGAGCCGGTTGGGGCTGGATGAACAGGACCCCGTGGAGGGCTGGATGAACAGGACCACCCCGTGGAGGGCAGGATGAACAATAGACGGTGGAGGGCAGGATGAACAGTAGCCCGTGGAGAGGGCTGGTTGAACAGTAGCCGGTGGAGTAGCACGCGGTGGAGGCTGGATGAACAGGAGCCCGTGGATGAACAGTCGCAGGTGGAGGCTGGAGGAGGTCGACGGTGGATGAACAGTAGCTCGTGGAGGCTGGAGGGGGTCGATGATGGAGATGAACAATATCCCATGGAGTCCTGTTTTGCGGTACGCCACACCCCTCCCGATGAACAGGACCCCCGTTTCGACCGTAGCACTCCAACACAAGTCCGTTTCCTCTGTTTTGCGGTACGCCACACCTCTCCCGATGAACAGGACGCCCGTTTCGACCGTAGGAGGTCCGTTTCCTCCGTTTTGCGGTACGCCAGACCCCTCCCGATGAACAGGATCCCATTTCGAATGTGGCCGGTCGAACACAAGGCCGTTTCCTCCGTTCTGCGGTACGCCAGGCCTCGTTTCCATCGTCTGTTCCGTTTAAGCCCTCCCGATGAACACGGCGCATTCCGTTGCCTCCCCATGAACACGACGACGATGCTGTTTCTCCGTTCTAACCCAGCCATGTACACGAGCCCTGGCCGTACGTATGCGTGAGTAGGCGTTCGAGACCCCGCCCATGTGTACACATACGTGGCCGTATTTTCTTTCTTGCACCCTGGCCGCTGTACGTACGTGTACATGCTACGTGCGCGCCTCTACTACGACACGTGCACGCCTCTACATCCACCAGTATATATGTACATACATGTTCGTGACCAGAATGACAACGCTACGTATGCTTCGACCTGGTGGGTCCCGACTGTCAAGCACTTCCTTGCATGCGAAGATGTAGCTGGTGGGTCCCAGCAGTCAGGGGCAAATGTTTTTTTCACGAAATACGGTGGCCCGTCCGATGGGTCCCCTCTATCCGGTGGAGGAATAATTATTTTGCACGTAATAAGGAGGCACTTCCTTGCTGCAGCCTTGGACCCAGATGTCAGCCTCTCCACGTACAGTCCACGTCCGATGGAAGCCGTTCCTTGACCACGTTGACCACGCCGCGCCGAGAGCACCAGGGCGGTGGACGACGGCGAGGCCTAGGAGGGGGATGACGCTGCAGAATAACAGGGGGTGTGGGTGAGTAGAGGGATGGCCTGGCCAGCGGTGGGAGTAGTAGGGGGAGGTGAGTCCTCCGCCGCTGGTTTGGGCGGCTGGAGCAAGAAGACCAGAGGTTGAAGAAGCACTATGACGTTGGATGGACATCGTACGGTCACTGGAGCTAGAATCGTGCATATTGACTAAGTTGACAAAGCCCTCCATTCCCGTCAACTTAGTAGGCCCACAAGTCAGCCTCCCACCAAGGTGGGTCCCAGCTAGCAGGGGGGTATTCATTGTTTTGTGCATAATAAGGAGGCACTTCCGGTGGGTCCGAGATGACAGCAGGGGGAATGTTTTTTCGCGAAATACGGTGGCCCGTCGGGTGGGTCCCAGCAGCCAGGGGCAAACGTTTTTTCGCGATATACTGGTCGGCATCCGGTGGGTCCCTGTTGTTAGGTGGAGGAATAATTATTTTCCGCGTAATAAGGAGGCACTTCCTTGCGGCTGCCATGGACCTAGCTGTCATCCTCTCCACGTACATTATTCTTCCGATGGAATTCGGTCATTGACCACATTGACCACGCCACACCGACAACACCACAACGGTGGACGACGGCGAGGCCTAGGAAGGGGACGACGCGGAGCCGGGGAAGACGCGGCAGCGGATGCCCACGCGGAGAGGAGTACGAGGGTTCACTGGTTCGGCTGCGCTGCCGTCGCCGCAGAATACCAGGGGGTGTGGGTGAGTGGAGTGGAGGGATGGCATGGCCAGCGGTGGGAGTAGTATGGGGGCGGTGAGGCCTCCGCGGCAGCACAGCCAGCCACGGGAGGCAGGAGCAGGCAGTACGACCGGCACTGCTTGGGCGGCTGGAGCATGAAGACCAGAGGTTGAAGAAGCACTACGGCCGTTGGATGGACATCGTACGGCCAGTCGAGCTAGAATCATGCATATTGACTAAGTTGACAAAGACCTTTGTCCCCGTCAACTTAGTAGGCCCACTATACTGGGTCCCAGCTAGCAGGGGGAGTATTCATTTTTTGTGCGTAATAAGGAGGCACTTCCTTGCATGCGAAGATATAGATGGTGGGTCCGAGCTGTCAGCGGCGGTAACGTTTTTTCGTGAAATACAGAGGCTGTTTCGGTGGGTCCTAGATGTTAGGTGGAGGAAATCATTATTTTGCGCATAATAAGGAGGCATTTCCTTGCGCGTGGCCGTGGATCCAGCTGTCAGCCTCTCCACGTACAGTCCACTTCAGATGCATGTCGGTCATTGACCACGCTGACCACGCCATGCCGAGAGCACCAGGGCGGTGGACAACGGCGAGGCCTAGGAAGGGAACGACACGGAGGCAGGGAAGACTCGGCCGTTGTTTTTGTTTCCCACGCGGAGGGGAGTACAACTGTACGAGGGTTTACTGGTTCGTCTGCCGTCGCCGGTGAATAACAGCAGGTGTGGGTGAGTAGAGGGATGGCTAGGCTAGTGATGGGAGTATGGTGGGGCGGTGAGGCCTGCGCGGCAGCATAGCTGGCTGCGGGGAGGAGGGAGCAGGCAATCCCGTCGGCGCTTCTTTGAGCGGCTGTAGCAGGAAGAGTAGAGATTGAAGAAGCACGACGGCCGTTGGATGGACATCCAACAGTATATAGGCCATCTGTGGAAAGCCTCAAATCTGTGGAAAACAACATACATCCCATCTGCCATTACTTCAAATAATTTACAGCCCATTTGCTAATTCTTACGGGTTTTTTGGAGCCCATATTCTTTATGTTAGCATTACAGCCCATATTGTGGCCACGGTTAAAAAATTATACGAAATTTTGCATATGTCGGTGCGGTCTGAACTGTTTTTAATCCCGAAATTTCTAGTCACATTCAGACTGATTTAAAAAATAAATGTATATCAATATAAAATCCATTAAATTGTCCACGCATAAAAATCAATGCAATTTAAAATCTCGAAATGAAAAAAAGATATTTGAAAATAATTGCCGGTTTGATGTGTTTTAAAAATGTACAGCCCATTTCTCATTACTGATAGGCCATTTCCTCGGCCAGCCGAATGAAGTTCTCCTCGTCTTGAAAGATTTGCAGCCCAACAGGCTTGATAAAGCGACTTACTTGACAAATCACAAAAGAACTGGGCTAGCCATTTTCAGAAAGAAAAAAAACTACTGGGCTGGTCTGTGGTAAACATAAAAGAAAAGGCTGTCTAGACAGGCCAGAGTGTCCCGCACAGTCCAGTTGACACCCTGCTTCCGTCTCAAAAACAAATTAGATAAATGCCACTCCAATTATGGCGATTCATAAAAATGCCACTACAATTTCCAAACTTTGAAAAATTCCACTGCAATTTTTGCAAACTTTGAAAAATGTCACTGCAATTTGCAAACTTTGAAAAACGCCACTCCAGACTTCGAAAAATGCCACTAGAAATGGCATGAAATGGCATTTTTGAAAGTGTGGAAATTGCAGTGGCATTTCTCGGATACACCAGATTTGGAGTGGCATTTATCGAATTAACCCAAAACAAAAATAACTGGGCAAGCTGCTGGGTCCCTGGTGTCAGCCGCTTGTTGTGCAATTCTCTCATTTATTGATTGACAATGGCATGGGACCCAGATGTCAGAAATCCACTAGGAGGAGCCATTTTTTTATTGGCTTGAAATAAGGAGGCACTTGCTTGCGTACTGCCATGACCTTGGCGGGTCCCTGCTATCATCCTCTCCATTTACAATCATCTCCTGATTGTGTACGCGTCAACTTGCTAGGACCACAAGTCAGCCTCTAAACCGTGGAGGACAAATACAACCCATTTAAAAAAATAACAACCCATTCCATAAGTTCAAACGGAAAGTTCAACATTCAGAGCAAAGTAATAGGTCTGATCCACATATAGAGTACTGAACTTCCATGTTGACAACCATCATAGCCAAGTTAACTATCTACTCCCACTAACACTCTAGTAGCGTACAAGTACTAACTTACTCTTAGCTAACTAGACGATGCCGGCCGCCATCCGATGTCCATGCTAAACGCCGGCATCGGTGTCCTCCGCCTCGCCTCGGACTTGCCAGAGGTGCGATAGGGCGCGTTGCTCGCGCGCATTGGCCCTTTCCATGCCGGCATGGTCCACCGAAGCTTCGGCTTCCAACTGGGAAACCCACTTGACGAGCTGGTAGTAAAAATCGGCGTCGCGAATGCGTGCGTGCCCGACAGCCTCCAGGGCTATTTGTCGAGCGCCGTCCTCCATCTAGTCGGCCTAGTTGCGGGCGCTCTTCTCGCGACTCAGAGCGTCGGTGTGCTGCTGCTCCATGTCCTGCTGGCGGCGCAAATCGGCGATACGCTGCTCCTCCGCCAGGCGTTCGCGCTCCAACAACTCCTGCTCCTCCGCCATGCGGTCGCGCTCCAACAACTCCTTGATCTCTGCATTGCCATCTAAAGACAGATAGAATGCCTCCTCCCTCCATCTGCCTTCCGGTGAAAACCCGAACACTAGTTCCGGCGGTGACCGCCTCCGGCGTCGCCTACCGCGGACGGGCGGGGGCATGGCGGACGTGGCGAGCAACGTCGGGCCGGTGGGGGCTTATGAGGATATGGCGAGTTGGGTCACGGTGGCACCTGAGAAGGCCGGGAAACAGTTCTTATAGGCGGAAGGTAGCACGACGGTCATCGGAATTCAATGCATAATGGCTTAGCGCGCCAGCTTGCCGTGGAAAACTAGAGAAACTGAAATTATGACTGTGTCGTCCCGTCCCGTCTGGGTCGCACGCCGGCATGGCGGTCAAACGAGTGCACTCGAATCATCTCCCTCCTTGTCAATAACGATTCCATGAATTTAAAGCGTATCTTTTTTCGCATCAGTTAGCTACCTTAATTACGGCCGGCTGCATGCAGGCACTCAGAATCGCTCGCAGGCAGTACGCGAAGCACCATGCAACGAGTCGTAGCCGAGGGCACGCATGCAGCCACTTAAATCGCTAGAATTAATTAGGATTAAACTTCTACATGTCGTTAATTATTGCCATGCCTTGGTCTTGCTGCTTTGCTCACGTGACTAATAAATCCCGGACGGAGGGAGTACCTTGGTTGGTGAGAGGTTTGAATTAAGCCCCGCAAACCGGAAAGGAGGTACTAGTACGTGCGTGATCCGCTATTTATTCGTGTAGGATCGAGTAGGTCGTTTCTTCAATTGAGCCCTGCAAACCGGAAAGGAGGTAGTACGTGTGTGATCTGCTATTTATCCGTGTAGGATCGATAGTGTAGCTTGTCAGTTTCTTTAGAGGTAGGCCTTTTTATCTGTGTAGGATCGATAGTGTAGACTGTCAGTTTCTTCAGAGGTAGGCATTTTTATTCAAAAAACTACCACTTCGCATCTTGCGTCGCAAATAAAACTGCCAGGAGCGCATTTTTAGGCTAGCTAGTGATCAATTAGTAACTTGTAAACACTGAGCGAACAGAAATAAGTAACTGTTACTGCATCTCAATGATTCACAGATCATATACAAATATGTAGCTCCAAAAGCAAAGATCAGCCACTTCAGATCTTGCGTCGCAACTAAAACTAACTAGTACGATTCCCATACATAAGATCAACATGTTAATGCATCTCAATGATTCACATATCATATACAAATATGTAGCTCCAAAAGCAAAGATCTAGAAAAAACATCTGTTCTTCCTACTAACATGGATGCTTCTCTTGGCCAACATTCACTACAGATTGAAAGACAAATTTTTTTGTGAAGTCTACAATTCCTCTTGCAAACGTAAGTGGTTTCACCAACAGCTGGAACCATGAGAATGAACCACACATGATGGAGGAACATCCACTGTAATATGATTTGGTCTTCTCTCGATCACACGGCGAGACTATTTTCGGAATATGTTGGGGATATTAATACTGGAGGTAAACCGGCCTTATGTAGCCGGGTTGACTCCTTGAAGATTAGAAGCTCATAAAGATGCAAGGATGATGGCGCTTCATGGAGGCCCAAGGCCCAAAGGCAGGTTAAAGCCTGTAAATGTAAACCGGCTTAGTCATGTAACTTGTATTGTAAGATAGGAAGGATAGAGACCGAACTGGATACGCTTATGATCCGGCTTCGGGATTCTGTAAACCGGCGGGCGTCAACCTATGTATATAAAGGGACGACCAGGCAGCAGTTTAGGGACAGACAACAACTCGAGAGCCAGACAAAGCGGATTCGCTCCCTGGCCTTCGAAACCCTAGCAATACCAATCACAACTAGACGTAGGCTTTTACCTTCCTCGAAGGGGCCGAACTAGTATAAAACTCCACGTGTCCCCTTGTCCGGTTTAACCCCTTTAAGCTAACCCGTAGCGATGGCTCCATGACTAAGTCCTTTCACAAGGACATCTGCCGTGACAAACCCATGACAGTTGGCGCCCACCGTGGGGCTATCGCACGATGGTTTTGAGTTCTTGAAGGGAAGCTTTGATGGACTGAAGGGATACGTCGTGGGCCGGATGACGAAGAGTCGTCGCGGCAAGCTCTACATCTTCAACGCAGGATGGGGTCCCGAGGCTAATTCAATCGAATACGGGTACCAGGTCCCCTTTGGTGGGATTCACGTATTCATCGACAAGATTGGCGAACCGACCCCTGAGCCGGACATCTACACCGACATCGTCGAAACGGCTCAGCGTGCAAGTTCTTCGCCGGTTCGGCCCGAGGCAGGGCATGTTTTCGTGGGTGTCATCCATGGATCGAGGCACGAGGACGGGCCGGTGTCCGATGGAGAAACTGTGGCCTATTCTGATGACGAGTCTTCTAGAGAGACCGAATCACTTTACCAGTTGCAGGATGGCCGGATTGATGGAGGATCCGAGGGCAACAGTATTTCGGATTCCCCTGATCTGCCAAGCCGGGCCGCCATCTTCATGGCTGGCACACAATTGGCGCCTCATTCATCTACTGCTGCAGCGATGCTCTCCGGTTTAACAACGGCCACACCAGCAGGGGCAGGAAGCTCAGCGCCGCCTCCAGCCCAAGTCCTGTCTGATTTGTTCGACGCTTTGGCAATGTTGATGGCCGCAGAGGTGGATGCAGCAGCCAGGGATCAACACAATGCGGAGATTGCAAAGGTGAAAGATCAGATAGCCCAGGCTAAAGCGGACCTGGCGATAGAGAATGCTAGAATGGCTACAGAGCAAGCTGAATTGGAAGCACAAGCCTACCGGATTAGGCTGGATCAGAATGCTTCAGAGGAAGTCATGAGAAGAAGGTATCGATCACATCTCCCGTCGGTTTATGAGCCGCAGAATCTCTTCAACACACCAGGAGCAGGAGCTGGTAGCCAACCCATACTAAACCGGGCGGAGGCGCCGGGAACAGGAGCGCCGGTTCAACCGCGCACGACGGACCTGCCTCGCCAGAACAACGTTGTGCCATAGTATGTACCAACGCCGCCCGGGCATTATTCCAACCCATTGGACAATATTGTGGCCGCCGCTTCACGCCTGGCGGCCCTCCCAACCGACGACGAGTCACCAGTTGCAATGGAAGCACGTCGGGCCAGGGATCTCCTTCAAACAACACTAAATCAACAGCAGGCGTATTCACACAGTCGTGAGAGGATTCATTCCACTCCCCGTCCAAGTCGGACCTATAGCAGACATGTGGAGGACGAACCGGCTGTGTCCAGTAGTGCACGTCGCCGAAATTCACCACGAGGAAACAACCCGGCCGGGGGAGGCACTAATGCGCAGGATGTTGTGGACCATGGCCGCGCACGTCGGGAGGCCGAGTTGGCAGCTCGACATGGAACGTGACAACATACTCCGGTTCACCCCACGGCCTTCGTGGAGCCAGGTGTGGTGTTCAGTTCCTTAGGGGTGCCGTGTCTAACCCCCGCTTTGCGCAATGTGAGACTGCCCAAGGATTTCAAGGGACCTCGTGAGGTACCAAATTACACCATCGATTTGCAACCAGAGGCATGGGTGGAGAGCTATGAGATGGCAATGGAGATGTTAGATGTGGATGAGGCGGTATGTGCTAAATATTTCACCATGATGTTGGAAGGAACAACTCGCACTTGGTTGAAGAGCTTGCCGACCAACTCTATTGGATCATGGGCTGAATTGAAGCACCGGTTTATCCAGAACTTCAAGGATACGTGTAAGAAGCCGATGTCAATCGTGGATCTGGCCGCTTGTGTCCAAGAGGAAGGGGAGTCCACGACCCATTGGGTCAAACGGGTCTCAGCAATTTTGCATTCATTAGATCGTATCAATGTAGACACTGCAGTGTTAACATTAGAGGGCAATTGTCGTTTCTTACCGCTAAAACAGAAATTGGGAAGGCTCAAACGTCACTGCAATGATATGTCAACACTCATGGCCGCTTTGGTTAAATACGCCGATTCGGACAATACCAAGGATCCGGATTCAGAGGAGGACAAACCGGGGAAAGTTAAGAAGAACGACAATGCCAAGGGTCAACAGCATAATCTGGCAGGCCATGGAAACGGTGGAAAGCGCAAGGCCGACAGTAGCTTGGACTTTGTTTCAAATACCAATGCATAGGAGAATGGCCAGCGCCATAAGGGCAAGCAGCCCCAGAGGGGTGGAGGTTCAGGCCCCAATTTGGAGCGCTTGTTAAATCAGCCCTGTCCAAGGCATGGATCGAAGGAGAAGCCGACATCACATCTTTGGAAGGACTGTTATATCATGCGGGATTTCAAGAATTCCAATATGTTCCAATATGACAAGGGCCCGCCCGGCAGTTCAGGAGGAGGTTTCCACGGGCCCGGTTACGGAGGTGGTGGATTCGGTTTAGGGTTTCAAGGCAACCAAACCGGACACGTTAATCAAGGGCACCAAGGCAACCAGGGAGGTTACAACCATTAAGGGAATCAACAGCAGCAGTCGGGTTATCAGAGCAATCCCAAATAGCTGAATAGCGGGCAATATCATGTCTTCACTACTAGTTTGTGCAAACATGATCAGAAGCTTCACAAAAGGGCAGTAAACCCTGTTGAGCCGGCAGTACCTCAGTATTTACGCTGGTCTGAGCAACCTATTTTGTGGAGTAGAGATGATCACCCACCCCGGGTTGATAATCCAGGTCACTTGGCCCTGGTGGTAGCCTCTCTAGTTGGGGGATACAAGTTCACTAAAGTGCTCATGGATGGGGGAAGTAGTATCAGTATTTTGTATTATGATACATTCCGCCGTATGGGGTTGATAGATAAGGATCTTAAACCATCAAATATGGACTTTCATGGTGTGGTGCCTGGTAAGTCTGCATATCCTGTTGGCAAGATAGCTTTGGAGGTAGCTTTTGGAGATGACTATGATTCAAGGTCAGAAACCTTGACATCTGAGGTGGTAAAGATCAAAAGTCCGTACCACGCCTTGTTTGGGCGGCCGACTTATGCTAAATTTATGGCAAGGCCATGTTATGTTTATCTGCAGCTCAAAATGCCAGGTCATAAGGGGACTATCATAGTACATGGAAGCAGAAAGATTGCTTTGGAGTGTGAGGAAGGTGATGCGGCTTATGCTGAGTCGGTTTGTGCCACGGAAGAGTTGAAATTATATGAGGAGCAAGTTGATCCGGCAGATATGACCTCTTTAAAAAAGCCAACTACGGAACATGATCCGGCGTTGAAGTTCAAATCGTCCACAGATACCAAGATGGTTGACTTTGTGCCTGGCGATTCATCCAAACAGTTCAGCATCAGCGCTAACCTGGATCCCAAATAGGAAAGCACGCTCGTCGAGTTCATCCGTGAGAATCGGGATATCTTTTCATGGAAACCTTCTGACATGCCAGGTGTACCGAGGGAAATCGCTGAGCACACACTCAACATTGATCCTATGTTTAAACCGGTCCGGCAGTTTCTCCACCGCTTCAATGAAGAAAGGCGTAAGGCTATTGGTGAGGAGGTAGCCCGTTTGTTGGCTGCAGGATTTATTGTAGAGGTCTTTCATCCAGAGTGGCTGGCTAATCCGGTGCTGGTTCTTAAGAAAAACGGTGCTTGGCGTATGTGTGTGGATTACACAGATTTAAACAAGGCTTGCCCTGCAGACCCCTTTGCTCTTCCTCGCATTGATCAGATAATTGATGCGACTGCAAGTTGTTACCATTTGTGTTTTCTGGATGCTTATTCCGGTTATCATCAGATCAAGATGGCGGTTAAGGACCAGGAGAAGACAACTTTCATAACTCCCTTTGGAGCCTTCTGCTATGTTCCATGGCTTTTGGACTCAAGAGTGCCCAGGCAACTTACCAGCGATGTGTTCAGAATTGCCTTCATAAGAAAATTGGGCGCAATGTTCATGCATATGTGGATGATATTGTGGTGAAGTCCAGAAAGGAGGAGACATTGATAGATGATTTACGAGAAACCTTTGACAATCTCCGGGTTTACAAAATGATGCTCAATCCGGAGAAGTGTGTCTTCGGTGTCCCGGCAGGCAAGCTCTTGGGCTTTCTGGTATCAAACAGAGGCATTGAGGCTAATCCGGAAAAGATTGCAGCAATTACATCCTTGGCTAAACCGGCATGTATTAACGATGTTCAACGTCTGGCCGACCGGATTACAACCTTGAGCCGGTTTATCAGTCGCCTTGGAGAGAAGGCCATCCCTTTATATCAGATCCTCAAGAAAACAGATAACTTTGTCTGGAGCGAGGCAGCTGATAATGCGTTCGAGGATCTAAAGAGGCAGCTAGCTGAACCGCCCGTGCTTGCAGCGCCGGTTGATAAAGAGCCATTATTACTATATGTGGCCGCTAATGCCCGAGCTGTTAGTGTAGCTATTGTGGTCGAGCGCAAGGAGCCTGGCAAAGAGTATCCGGTTCAGCGGCCGGTTTATTATATCAGTGAGGTGCTCATTGAGTCAAAGCAGAGGTATCCGCATTGGCAGAAGTTGGTGTACGGAGTGTTTATGGCAAGCCGGAAGCTTAAACACTATTTTCAGGGCCATCCCATCATAGTGGTCAGTTCAGCTCCTCTGGGGGATATCATTCAAAACAGAGAAGCAACTGGCCGGATTGCCAAGTGGGCTATTGAGCTTGGCCCCGCACAGCAATCAAATCCCAGGCACTCGTGGACTTCATCAATGATTGGACGGAGTTACAGACACCTGAAGAGAAGCCAGATAATACATATTGGACTATTCATCTTGATGGGTCCAGACAATTGGAGGGCTCAGGGGCTGGAGTCATATTAACTTCCCCACGAGGTGACAAGTTTTGTTATGTCCTCCGTTTATTGTTCCCTTGTACTAACAATGCAGCTGAATATGAGGCTTTGCTCCACGGTCTTCAGATGGCTAAGGAGATGAATTTGAGCCGGGTTAAGTGCTTTGGCGATTCAGATCTAGTGGCTCAGTAGGTGTCTGGCACTTGGGATTCTAAAGATCCACTCATGGCTGCATATCGGCGAGAGGTGGACATGGTGGCTGGTCACTTTAAGGGTTATCAGGTGGACCATATAGACCGGCGGAAGAATGAAGCGGCGGACGCTTTAAGTCGTCTTGGTTCCCAGCGTAAACCGGTCCTGCCCAATGTCTTTCTTGATGTGTTGCATAATCCGTCAGTCAAAGTGCCAACCGAAGAAGAATTGGCTATTCATGATCCGAAGGCTCAGTTGGTAGCAGCTCTGCATGCCATACCGGATTGGACAATCCCATATCTGGCTTACATGAACCGGGGCGAGTTACCAGATGATGAAACATTGGCCAGACAGGTAATCCAGCGTTCCAAATCCATGACCATACTCAACGGGGAGTTACATCGTTACAGTGTTTCAGGAGCAATTCAGCGTTGTGTTTCTCCTCAAGAGGGTTGTGAGATTTTGTGCGAAATCCATGAAGGGGACTGCGGTCACCATGCCGTTTCAAAGTCTTTGGTGGCTAAAGCTTTTCGCCATGGTTTTTACTGGTTGACGGCGCATGCTGATGCGGAAGATTTAGTCAAGCGATGTGAGGGGTGTCAAAAATTTGCCCACCGAGCTCACATCCCGGCTCAAGAGTTGCGGATGATTCCAATTACGTGGCCGTTTGCAACTTGGGGGCTCGATATGGTTGGACCCTTCAAGCGATCCAAGGACAAAAAAACCCACCTGTTAGTAGCAGTTGATAAATTCACCAAATGGGTGGAGGGAGAGCCAGTCAGTAAGTGTGACGCAGCCACGGCGGTTCAATTCATCAAAAAGGTAATATTCCGGTTTGGTTTTCCACACAACATTATAACAGATAATGGTACTAACTTGTCAAAGGGGGAGATGGAAGAATTTTGTCAACATGAGCACATCCGGCTTGACCTAGCATCGGTGGCTCACCCCCAGTCTAATGGTCAAGCCGAGAGGGCAAATCAAGAAATTCTACGTGGTATCAAACCCAGGCTTATGGTTCCCTTAAAGCGGACACCGGGTTGTTGGGTTGAGGAGCTACCTTCTGTGTTGTGGAGCATCAACACCACACCAAATAGGTCTATGGGTTACACACCTTTCTTTATGGTTTATGGAGCGGAGGCAGTTCTTCCTAGTGATATCCGTCACGACTCGCCCCGTGTGACAGCTTATGTTGAAGCTGATAATGACAAAGCACGTCAAGATGCTCTGGACCTGTTGGATGAAGAGCGTGATCTAGCCGCGGCACGATTGGCGATTTATCAACAAGATCTCCGGCGTTATCACAGCCGCCGGGTTAAAACCAGAACCTTTCAAGAAGACGATTTGGTGCTCCGGCTCATCCAGGGTCAGACTGATATGCACAAGTTATCCCCACCTTGGGAAGGACCCTTTGTGGTCAGCAAAAATCTGCACAACGGATCTTACTACCTCATTGATGTTCGAGAGCATAAAGACTCACGTCAATCGGAGGAGGAGACCAAGCGGCCATGGAACATAGCTCTCCTTCGGCCTTACTATACTTGAAGCCATAGGCTCTTCATCTGTACATATTTATGACAGTGTATATATCATATAATAAACCGGAGCCTCCGTTATAAGCGGGGTATCTGTTCTTTTTACATCATGTGTGTGCTTTTACAAGTTAACTGACAAAGCGGAGTTTTTGTTAATCCGACTTTAGTAGCCGCATAGATATAAAGAAAATCACTAGGGGGCTTGGTCATATTTGAACTACAGCTATACCTCTTGATCAGTTTTGAAACCATGAAGGGATATCACTAGGGGGCTTGGTTGTTATCACACCATAGATACACCTCTTGATAGGCATTTAAGCCACAAAGGGAAAATTTTGTGGAGCCAAAGAGAGTGTTGTACAAAGTACAGACTCAAACATGGGCACACACTGAGCACAGCTCACAAAGTTACTTGGGGGCTCTTTTTTGCAAAGCAACAAAGAGTTTGAAAGGACCCTTGTAATTGGCTATCAAGCCACGGCTTGGAAGCCTGGTGTATTCACCTAAAAACCCGGGTTAACCTGCCTTCATCAAGTAAGCCACTCCTGCCCAGGTAATCCTGTTATGACCCATCGAACGTTTGACATGTCAATCTTTTATAGACCCTGAACTTGTCAAAGTTAAAACGATGATTGGTTAATTGGAGGCCCATCTTAAAAGGCTTTGTTAAATGGTTTAACTCAGAGGCCTGGCAGCCCATGAAAAGCCTCGATTTGGAGCCTGGCAGCTCGTAAAAAGCCTTGCATATTCTTCTTTTTAAGTTTTATTTGTTGAAGTTCATAAGTATTTCTTGATAAACCGGTGTCCTTGACCCGGCTTGCTTTTCAAGTACAAGTTGTCGGCACATGATCAATTATAAACCGGTGTTCATTGACCCGGTCTGGTTTGACTAAATCGCCAGTATTATAAAGAAAATCTGGTAGTTATCCCGGTCCGGTTTAATATATAGACCGGCATTACAAAGTTGGAGTCATCGATGTTCCGGATTGGTATTAACATCTTTCCCGTATACACGTTTGGTCAACCAATGAGGTATGTTCTGTACATTCCCTTTTGTACAAACACTTGATTATTTATTTAGGTATTATATACTTCTTGGACATCATGACACGTCTAGCGGTAAACCGCTAGATATTTTGAAGTTATTGTACTCAGGAATGCAATTCATCATGGGTTATGCATAAATATATCCCAAAGGGCGGCACAGATTGTTACAAAGTATTACGAAACATGCTCAATGGCATGGCAGATAACGGAGTTTCGGCTATCCTATTACATGAAGCTTCAAAGCGGCTCCAATAGTATCATTGTTTTTCACAGTAGCCACATAAATCGGCGACCAGATCAGGACTCTTCATCGGGACGGTTTGACGGTTGAGGGTCAGTTGGTGTGGGCACTTCTTCATCCCTCCCCAGACGCTGGAAATCAGCCGTTGACCAATCGATTCCAGTTAACACTTGGAACACTGCTTCCTCATGGATAAGATTGGAAGGGTTAATATCAGGGGCATAAGTGTGCTTACGAATCGGAGGCACGAGTTCTTCGACTTCATGGATGTCGGCCGGCTGTCTTTTCCCTTCCGCATCATAAAACGGTTGAAAATGGGACAAATTGGTATCTTCAGCCAACTTGCTGTCTGCTGGCGGCATCTGTTTGGTCAGGTGCCGAACATCATCATTGTTGAAGTTTGAACCGTCTTCTTTAACGCCTGGGTACCCCTTAATGATATCCTCCGCTTCAAGGTCTGGAATCCAGGCTTTGGCTCGAATAAGGGCAGTTAAAGCTCCTGCTCTGGCAGCTGCTCTCTTCAACTCGGCAATACGGGCTGGTAACATGCCCAGCTTCTCAAGGGTCTCTTTAATCAAAGTTGGAGCCGGTTTTTTATAAGATGCCGTGCTAATAACCCGCTGAGACCCAGAGTATAGCTGTTCAACCAATGTGTATGCCGCTTTGAGCTTCATCCGCATATCTGTACCAAGATGAGCGATCCGAGTGCCTGCCAAAGATTTTATCAACATTTTGGTCAGTTATAAGATTCATCGACTGGCGCAACACACATAAGCAGACACTTACCAAAGATAGCAGGGGTCATAGCATTGATTTGGCGTTTCAAACTGGCTAGTTCTTCAACCACTGGCTTCAGGGCTGCCTCGGCGTCTACAACTCTTTTGGTTAAATCGGATTTCTCGGTTTCCCATTCAGTACGCTCTTGGTTGAAGGATTCTTTCAGTTTTTCCATTACGGCCAGGGCCTGGGTCAGCCCCTCTTTGGCTTTTGCAGCCTCGGCTTGTTGTGACTTCACGTTTTCTTGCAAGTCAGAATTTCGGGCAACTTTGCTTCTCAGTTCAGCCTGCAACATTGAAGGTATATTCAACAAACAACATATATATGTGCTAAGTATAAAGCATATAACAAGCTTTACACTTCATACTTGGGGGCTAATGCCTATTTGTTCTAAAGTGCTACATTTTATACAAGTCTCCAGAACAATGCAAGCATGGTCCTTGACACTTGGGGGCTAATGTGCGTCGATTCTAAAGCAGATGTGCAAATTAAAAGCCGGATTAACTTTCTAAGTTAAACCGGCCTTTGGGGGCTATGCTGTAGAACGTTATCTAATTATTTCAAGATGAGTCTTATCTATTATTAAAGACCTACCATTGCAAGGATCAATGATGAGAAGTGTAAAGTGTCACAAAGACCCGGTTTATGATTAATAATCATATAAAAGGCCCTTGGGGGCTACATGGGATAGTAATTCAGTTATAAATCAATCAACAAAGGGAGAGGAATTTACCTCATATCGTTCTTTCATCAAGTTCACCAAGCCGGCTTCATAATTCCGGTTTGAGTGCAGACGGTTCAAGAAGCTAGAATGAAGCTCATCAGCGTTAAGATGAGCATAGCTTGATAAGTCGCTGCTCCATTTACCTTTATCCCGGATAGCTTGCTCTTATTTGGCACTGTGCTGAGCCAAAATGACGGGATAGCCAGGAGAGCTGTGGCCCATTCCAGTAATAATAACATCGTCACCTTGGCCTTTAGGATTTTTGGTTGATGATACTGGAATTTCAGCATCTTTCACCGGACTAGCCCGGTTTGGTTCTGCCGGTTCAGTATCGGGTGTGGCAGGCTCAGCATCTGTTGGTTCATCGGTATTTTGGCCTTCAAGGGGCGGATCATCAGAAGTAGATTCAGGATGAGGGCCTTCCGATTCACAAGTCTGTTCCGGTTCACCTCTTGGTTCTTCTTCTTCGGCGACAGGGTCTTCTGGCGGATTGGTGACCCGAGCTTTCTTGCTGGGTCTAACTTTGGCCCTGCAAACAGAATAAAAAAGTATTAACATCCTATTCAAAGGATTTATGACACATTGAAAGGAAAGGTTTTTACAACTTACCCAGCCACAGTTTTCAAAGGAGGGAGTTGAGTTGCTGTCGATTCACCAGAAGATGAAGGAGGTGTCACCTGATAATTTGAATCGGACGGATTAAGAGGCTGTCTGAAATAACCTGCCTTGGGGTAAGAATGGTCAGAAGTGGGAGAGATCTCAGATCGGCGCTTCCCAACCGGAGTATCAGGTAAACCGGCTGAAGTGACCTGTTGGCCACTATGCCGGGTTGTTCGGCGAGCTTCATGCTGCTGAGACTTCAAAATAAATGTTGGATCCAAGTGAGCAAGAGGATGAGAAAAGCTTACTTTCCGGACTGCTTGGCGGGATTTTTGTGTTGGCATAGAGTCTGAACCGGAGGAAAGGGTAATTACCTCTACATCATCGGCTTGACTAGCTTCTGCGTCCTCCTGAGGAAGATCATTGTTAATGAGATGCATGAAAAGAGAGCCAAGTGAGTCAAGTTCTACCTCAACTTCTGGATCATCAGTATCATCATCAAGCTCCATGTTAATCCGGTCAGCCATTTTCCGTTTTGATATCCGTTTTACGACTTTGGTTTTTGGGCGGGATGGCTTGACCGCTTTATCTCCAGTCGGCTTTGCCGCTTTCTCTACGGTTTTCCGTTTCCAGAAGGCTTACTGCGACGGCGGAAGCAGCGGAAGGGCGTTGTGGAACTCTGGTGCGAACAGGTTGATGCAGCGGCCAACGACGAAGCAGAGGCGGAGTTCGAAGATGACGGCGGCGCTCGAGTGCGGGGTCGTCGAGAGGAAGAAGAAGAGATCAATGGGTAGCGGAAAGAAAAGAAAAGGGGTCCGCTGTCCCTATTTATAAGGCGAAGAGATGAAACGGCAAGTGCGGGAATCGAGGAACCCAAAAATGGATAAGTTAATAAGGGTGTCGCCTCGATGGCTGAAGACATATTAAATGAAGGTAATCTTCGACATCAACAGATGGATGACGTCAGGACGTTTTATCATAATCTTGAAGTGTGACGTCACGGTGGTTTACAAGATCGAGGTGAAGATATGAGGGAAGAATTTTTCTAACTATAGAAGATTGATATGAATGAGTTCAAACCAATCTGGGGCCTAATGTTGGGGATATTAATACTGGAGGTAAACCGGCCTTATGTAGCCGGGTTGACTCCTTGAAGATTAGAAGCTCATAAAGATGCAAGGATGATGGCGCTTCATGGAGGCCCAAGGCCCAAAGGTGGGTTAAAGCCTGTAAATATAAACCAGCTTAGTCATGTAACTTGTATTGTAAGATAGGAAGGATAGAGACCGAACTGGATACGTTTATGATCCAGCTTCGGGATTCTGTAAACCGGCGGGCATCAACCTATGTATATAAAGGGACGACCCGACATCAGTTTAGGGACAGACAACAACTCGAGAGCAAGACAAAGCGGATTCACTCCCTGGCCTTCGAAACCCTAGCAATACCAATCACAACTAGACGTAGGCTTTTACCTTCCTCGAAGGGGCCGAACTAGTATAAAACTCCCCGTGTCCCCTTGTCCGGTTTAACCCCTTTAAGCTACACGCAGCGATGGCTCCATGACTAAGTCCTTTCACAAGGACATCTGCCGTGACAAACCCACGACAGAATACAAACTTTAACTTAGGCAAGATGATGCCCATTGTGTAATCAGACCAAAGCAATGAAGCACCTAGTGTTGGCCAGTAAATAGTACAGTACTACTTTTCTGCAGTCCATGAAGTGACTATCCAATCTTTCTGTGTCCATTTTCAAATGGCACTACATGCAGTGACTATACTATTCTCTTGTGCAGTTCAACCAAAATTGGGGGCACTTTGTTTGTTTGCCAAATAGCAACGGGCAGACATCTCTGTCTGCACAAATGTCAAGCAGCTAGTGAACATATACCACACCTTGTATTTTCGGTTTAAACATGTCTCTTCCGCTTAGCATCTGTCATGTTCTGCACTGGACAATCTGATACAGTTATGTTTTGCCCTGGACAATTTCATACTGAATTGATTTGCTGGTTCAGAGCAGAAATATAGCGCCTATTCTTCATCAGACCAAGGATATCCATGTTCATAGTGATGGAAGAGGTGAAATCGATACAACCGAAATTGAGCATCCAATCATTGAATCCTGTCCTGCACCTCCAATGTAGGTCCACCCTACCAATAAATTCACATGCAAACCACTAGTATTACTATCTAATGACAGTAAAAAAAGAGTAGCAAGATAGTAGAAAACCATGTAACTTCGTAATGAACAGCTCATAGTGCCACCAATTGGATATAAAGGTTTGGGAAAAAATATGCTCCTAATGTTGAACCAGTTGGACTTTTTGTGCAATTCCACTAAAATCGAGCATCCCTGTTTGCATAGATATTGAAAGTGTGATTACTCTAAAAGTGGCACTAGTTGAAGCATAGACTCACAAATATAAGCATTCCAATTTATTAATGGGAAAAGGTAGCAAGACTGTTTCTAACCACCTGTTTGAAGGAATAAATAAAGCAACAACGGCTGATGTCAGGAAGGCATACATAGTTTTTTCTGGAAAAGTGAGCCATTCCTGACCTTTCCTCTTCTTTTAAGCAAATTTTGTGCAGTTCTACTAAAATAAAATGCCATCACCGCCTTGACAATTCAGTGACACTGTACAAAAGGAAATGACTTAACATTACATCATGATGTTAGGTATGTAGTCGACAGGCATTAGAGACAAACATACAGACCTCCTCAAGAGAACAGCCGAAGGAGGAGGTGCCCACTCTTGACCTTTCCTCTTGTCTTCATAATTATCTGTGCAGTTTAACCAAAATAAAATGACATCAGCGCCTTGGCATTTTGGTGACACTGTACAAAACAAATTAACTAATCTCATGAAAGTGAGGTATGTAATCTATAAGCATTAACAGTTTAAAAATCTGAAGGTAGTAACAAATTTCATCGTTGGTATACTGGCTGTGCAACAACATTAGAATGCCTTAGCTGAAAAATCTTTAATACATCCACAATCAACAGCTAACCCTGAAATAATCCAGTGACATTAAATGGCATTGCTTAAATTTATGGGTGGCATTAGACTAAGAGTGGCATTAGTTAAATGTGGCATCACTTTAGCAGTAGCATTGCTTGACTTGACTGCTGGCGTTATACTAACAGCAAAAAAGTGGCAATAAGAGCATGGGAGGCCCATTCGGACAGTGGGCGCACCAGTACGATGTACCTCCACGGACGCAGAGTGGTGAGGGAGGTATGGTTGCCCAGAGCAACAAATATCCAGGCAGCATATGTGGATTACGTCCCATTTTTGTTCTCTTTAGCCACCTTTTTCCTATGCGAGGACAACAAACCGATCGACCTGGTCATTCTCCATTGCGTTGTCATGCCTTTCTACCCTTCTTCAACCAAGAGACACGAGACTCGTTCCTTAGCTACTGATTTCCCCCCTTTCAACCTAGATTCGGGTTCGATGCCTACTCTCTTGGACAATACAGTCTCCCTTCCTTTCCTTATTCAACCCAGACATGGATTAGTCTGCATGAAGTAGGGTTTCCTTTAATAGTGCAAATTATGGTTTTGTCTGCGTGGCCAGCAGAGTAGAGGATAGCAAATTGGGAAGATGGTGGAGTGGAAAAAGATCCACATGCAACGACATAGCAGATGGGGAAATAGAACAAGGTTATGTCTCGAAAAGAGGTAGCATACCTAAGGGTCAGCGGGAAGTGGCTTCGCTCATGGTCATCGTCCTCCGCACACACTACGGCAGCGAGCTTGGGGACGGAGGCCATCCGCGCGAGCGCTAGGTCTGAGAGGACGGCCTTGTCGTCAGTGCGTGACCTTGCTCGCCGACGATGAGTGCGTCAACGCTACACGTCCTTTTCTTCCCCAACGGATCTGTGACCACCGATGAGGAGGGAGAGAGGGGCCGTCTTTTTTAGATCTGGAGAGAGGGTGGTAGTGTGAGAACCAAGTGGGCAGCCCTTAGCAAGAAAGTGCTGAAGCTCCAGCCTATATATCTTTTTTATACTACTAGTACTGGAGGTGGGGTAGTGGTAGAGTAGTTTATATTTTCTCTGCGTACAATACCAGTTAGTCGTGCTTCAAAACTGATCAGCACGCCATTAAAAAAAATAAAGGTTGATAACTAATGCGGCACCTCGGGCAAACGCGGCCAGATCGCATTTTGCACGAGAAATTACACACCATGTTTTGTTGACATGTGGTCCCGTTCCAACATATCAGTGATACGACGGCGAGTAGTAGGAGTATTTACGAATGGACGTGTAGGCCGGCGTGCCTCTTCGTGAACCATGGCAAACTCGGAACCGTCCACCGACTCTTCGCCTTTCCCTCTCGATTTGGAACTACTGTCGCACGCTCTTCCTCTCCCTCCTCCATTTTCCTTCAACCCTTCACCCTTTCTTCTGCCATTGTTCGATCGTCTTATCCATGGAGGGAACAGGCCAGAAACGACCCCGTTATTCTTGCCTCGATCTGAAAGATGACGTGGTGGAGGAACTCATTGATCGGTGCTACGTCATCACCTCGGCTAGCATGGCAGGTTTGTTCAAGCTCATTCTCGACTCAACTAATAACATCATTGCAAGGAACCCAAGAGTCAAGGAGCGGTTTGATCTCCCCTATCTTCTTCGTCGTGACCCTGATGACTGGCGACGGCACGACGGAGGCCTCGCCCTGTGCAAGTTGATGCCGCTTGATAATGATACGTATGATGTTAAGATGCCATCGCTTGAGGGCAAGGCTTGGGTGGGCGCAGTTGGAGATTGGGTTGTTTACATTGGGTCCAACAGCGAGTGGGAACTTGTGAATGTGTACACTCATCATCGGGTTCCACTTCCAAAACTCTCAGCACACTGCCCAGAGGTTGAGCACACCGGTAATGTATGCACGTTCAAATACGATCATGGTGACTGTCTTCTATGAAAGATAGCAATTTATCGAGTTCCCAACCACTCTTGGAATTACAGCAACTATGATGTTGTTGCTATCTTCGACAAGCTTGTTGCCGTCCTTGATGGTTTCACTTGATGGATATTGCTCAAAAATCAGTTTCTGTACACGGATGAGTACTGTGATGCAATTCAATACGAGGGACTTGTGTTTGCTGCCACCACTCGTGGCACTGTTTTTGCATGGCATCCTAGTAGTTTCGGTACGTTTGTCTTCCACCATAATTATAATTATTTCATCCACATGCATGCGGGTTAGCAAGTTTCCCTTTACTAATTAACCTTCTTCTTGTGTTTCCAAGGTCTTGTGAACATCCCACCACCTATACTTGAAAATTTTTATAACCAAGGGGGAGATGCCGATGGTGATGATCACGAGCACCACCCATATAATCTGTGGCACCTAGCAACTAATTCTGATGGATCACCTCTTCTTGTGTGTATACAGCCCACTGATGATGTTACTGGTAAGGAAGCAGGTGTCTCCCATGGTCGCACTCTTCGGACCTATTCCAACACCCGTTGCATGGTATTCGGGATGGATACTAGTGTGCTAGCGCCAACTCCTTCTCCCTGGCACAGAATTGATAGTCTTGGAGAAAACTCGCTCTTCCTTGGACAAAACTATCCGATGATGGTGAAAGGCGATCCAACTGCTATTGACACATTTATGAGAAGCAACTGTGTCTATACCTCGGACATTTGGGTGGTTCCCTACCCTGGTACTGATATAGTAGGCCGCTTCAGCCTGGATGATCAGTCCTGCGTTGGTCTCCAGATCGACAACGGATGGCCCGTCCCAGAGAATCACTTGTGGTTCAAAGCAAGCGTTTCCAACACCGCGGAATGGTTGAGTTGAAGTTCATTTCATGGCTTGTTATTTGTTGTGTGGTGAAAACTTTAGTATTTATAATGTATCCTCGTTGTCGATGTGGGTTGATGACCTGTTGTATGTAATAAAATGATATGCCTGTGATAAACTTACTAAATTTATGAATGGCTTTCGAGTCGCTTCTCTGAGTGAGTGGTGCGACGAGGCAAAAATATATTTTCCGAATACATAATTGTACGTGCATTGCAACAGGTTATCGGATGAGGCCAATCAACAATAGTAGTACACTATTTGTACTAGCTTCACATGCTTCGCGCGTCGGGCGGGTGTTTTTACTGTAGCCATATGTTAATGTGTTCGTTGTACGTAACCAGCACCTCGAATCCTCGATACTAGTATACTATATAGTAGGAGTAAGTAGTAGGAGTAGTAGGGTGGCATGGGCCAGAACAAGCATTCACATCCAGGAGTACGACACACGCCACCACCACGACATCCATCTGACACCATATTATTTCTTGGAGTCCGTGCTAGATCAATCTCTTCAACCTCGTCGTTTCTCTACTTCAGCCATCGCGCGGCGGGCGAGGTGGGGGTTTGCCGATAGTCGGTTTCCTTAACTACGGTCCCACTTGTAAGGCCATCTCCAACACATGACCCCAAACGCACCTCCGTTTTGCACGAACTCCAATGATAATTTTGACTAGAAAAGCAAGACCAAAGAAAACAAGAACCACAAGAATACATTTCACTACTCCTGTAAGTTGGATTAGTGCCTTCTCGATGCATTCATTGTTGATCTGCGGAGGCTCGATCTTGCGTCCGTGCTAGATAAAAGTGATAGAACATCTACTAAATTGCACTCTATCAATATATGGATGTACTCTTCTTCCCAATACAAAAACTTGCATCCATTCTACTCCCTCCGTTGCACAATACATGCCTTCTATTTGTCAAAATATATATGTATCTAGACATGTCTTAGTATATAGGTACATCCATTTTTGGACAAATGGAAGTCAAGTATTTTGGAACAGAGGGAGTACATAATAAAAATTTTAAGTTAGCACAACTAGTCTAATCCGAGAGCAGAACCGAAGATTTGGTCGGGTTCTTCCTCCTTTTGCCGACACGTGGGACATCCAGCATCCAGGTCGTGTCATGAAAGAAAATAGAGTGGTAGTTGAAGCCACGAGATGTGCATCTTGGGTTAAACTGTAAATAGAATCTTACTACTCTTGAGTAACTCCAAAAGCGGCCACCGAAGATCTTTATTGGATTTGTTTTTCATCACCAGCACGTTGAGGTGAAAGATGTGCAGGTTGAGTGGGTCCTCTTGCATTTTTACTGACATGTGGGGCCACATGTGAGCAAACAGACGATGGGCTCTGTGCGTCCGCTGGCTGGCTGAGAAGAGAGATAGAGGAGGGTTGAGCACAGACTACAGGAAATTTGTTCTACGTGCCTCGATATAGGCTCGATATAGTGGGGTGGCATGGGCCATAACTAGCATTCACGTCTAGCAGTACGGCACACGCCACCCACATGAGTCCCATCCAACACCAATTTTCTTGGAGTCCATGCTACAGCCATCTCTTCTCCCTCTTGTTTTCTCAGCCATTGCACGGTGGGCGGGGTGGGCGTTTGCCTATAGTCGGTTTGCTCAACTGTGGTCCCACTTGTAAGTGAAAATGCAACACCGCACGCATTCCCGCTTGAGCGGCATGCCAAACCAACCGTGTGGGGGTGCGTCGCGAACACGGCAGGCTTTTCCTTTTGAACTTGTAACTTGTAAAATTTGTTTCTACTCCATGGCGCGACCGATAGATAGAAAATAACGATTTTGCCTAGAGTAATGAGAAGTTTGGTTCTGGCGCCGTTCATGCATGGAGTACGTACGAAAATTATGAAGTTGATGCGAAAGGTAAGATAATTACTGTAGTATCATATACTACTACATGGATTTGACGGAAAGATAAAAATACATATGGATCCATCAACGTTCAACGACATCCTCACGCCCTAGTGCGCCGGGTCACCAACCGACGTGTGAGGAGCAGCGGCGTTGGCAGCGAGCTCAACGTGCTTCTGAACAGTGCCGTCCAAGGTTGCCCTGCGCTCCAAGAAGGCCAGCGTCCTATCGTCCTCCTCTTGCATGTAGTAGTCCTTGTGGACGATTTGCGCATAGACGTGGGTGATTATGTCGATGGTGTCTTACTGCGCCAGGCGCTGCGCGGCGAGCGCGATCTCGAGGTGGACATTCTCCGGCGCGACGGCGGGCAGTCGCAGGGCCACCAGTGCGTCAAAGAGATTGTTACCATAGTGGCCGTTGAGGGTGGCGGGCATCGCAGAGCCTGGGCGCGTCGGCTGGAGGCTTACGTCAAAGTCGTCCACAAGCTTCTTGACGACGGTGAACTTGTCGAGGAAACCGACGAGGACCTCGTCGAACAAGGAGATGAAACTGTCGTCCAAGCGGCCCCTCACCCTGGCGGCCTCAAGCAATACTACCTGGAGACGTTCCTCGGTGTCGGGCCATAGGCCGGCGTCGTGGACCATCTGGCACAGCCGGCTGATGCTCGCGCTCATCGCCTCCATGGGTCTAGCGTAGCTTCAAGTCAACTGATCTTGCGATTCGAGTGATCACTCAGCCCTTGGTTAGCATGCGTAGGTGCGTAGGATTTCGTACTACTCCTCGGCCCTCTACTACACCTGCCTTTGGATGTATGATAGGTGGGCCAGCCACCCCCTGGGGCCACGTGTCATTCACCCAAAGGCAGTTGCCATAAGACAATGAAGCTGCGTCCCCTCCGTGCCGGTGCAGTATAGTCATCTCATCGGACCTCTAGTTGGGGCCAAACGAGAGAAGTTTGATGTTTACTGGTTTATTGGTCCCCTTTGCATTTTGCGCCAAGTTTTGACCTTTGATTTAACTAATAAAATGTTAATGCATGTAAACAAAAATGTTGTGTAAGTCACCTTACGAAAACCAAATAATCCCAAAATACTTAGGCACGGTGCATTAAGTCCCTCCTTGTTTCTTATTTCGTGACATATCAACCAATGAGAGATGTGGGCCGTGCATGCTTTCAATGACTTGAGACTACCAAACATGACATGAAGTGTTTAGTTCATTGCATGTAATCCTATTAGTACTCTAGTTAGCAGTAGCAAAAAACATTAAGTTCTCTCGCCGATAGGAATAAAACACCATGTATTTATTTACAGAGGGAGTAGTACATTTTTTGGTGACATGCATTACTAGATATTGCTAGTCAAATACTAAAATCCAGATGGACGTGGTAGTACTCTTAAATCCAGATGGTGGTGCTACTAGTACTAGTAGTAGTACTACCAATGTAGTAGTAGGAGTGCTAGCACTATACTACCCGTTGGTCAAATTATTACGTGCTGCTCCTCACAGTTAAGTGACAAGACCTTGCGCCGGAGATGACACCTGAGTATAGGCGCCGTGTTTGGCATACCATAGTCAGCCTCACCATCTGCAGTCACTATCATCATGGCTGTAGAGCTAGCCTGCTTACAACTAGCCCTGTTCGACATAATTTCCCGTGCGTAGATGCCCGTGCATTGCACAGAACACTAAGATTGGGGGTGGACGGCTCCGGCAGCGGCCATCGCGCCAGATATTTCCACGGCCTTCTACTCCTAGATGTGGTGGGGAGGAGATGAGGCTGATTGTGAGAGACAAGGAGTTGTTTGTAAATAGGGAACAAGTGTGGGCATCTTTTTGCAAAAATGGAGAAGCTTGGTTTGTATGCGTCAGATCTAGATCCGACGGGTATTGGTGAAAGATGGGAGACACAACATCATCACCAACTCGGGACCTATTTGATTCGCAGTATTTTGAAAACGCAGGAATAGGACATGACAATATTACAAGTTTCAAACTGATATTACAAATGTTAGGAGTAATGCTGCACCTACGAAGAGGGAATTACTAGGAAGTTTACGTGAGAACTTTCGTTACTTTAGGTGGATGCAGCATTATCGTACAACCTAAAATCCACTGCCCTGACAAGTCACTAATGGCCAAATAAGTTTTTGAGTCTCTGGCCACTTGATGTTTCAAAAACAAATTCAGCTTTTGCGGAGAGTTTATCATTTAGGCTTAGACGCTTGCGGTGATCAGCACGCCATTCATTGTTGCGCCAGAGAACGCCAAACCTCATTACCTTGAGCACACTTGCCTCCAGAGCAAAGAACCTGGCCAATTTAATCTCAAATGTGCTGCCTCGGTAGTCGATCAAATCAATTTCTGTAAGATGGAGATCAAGGTATTCGATGAGATTGTTATAGTGCAGCACATTTTTCACTTTTGGGTCTTTTTTTATCTGCAAAAGAAGAGAACATATTAGTGCAGCTGGCTGCATAAGATTTCCGTGTCATCAAGAGGTACCAATATCATTCGCTCATACGATAGGGTTGGATGGCTAGTGATATTTTTTCACTCTCTCTCTCTCTTTCTGTTTCCTCTCATTTAACTAGGAGCACGTGAAGAGCTTGGGCATTTGTTGCCTTCTACTATGTGGCCGATGCCATATTTCGCAAAAGTATGCCACATAACACGCATCGATGTCAAATCAAAAGATTTTGGCACCGCTCTCGCGATGTGAGAGAGTTGGCACCGCTGTGCACACAGGCCCACATGTATAAACAAATCAATCAAACCAACTACACCAGTCTCTCACTCTCCCAAACAAGTGGTTTTTATTGCCTCAGTCCTCTCTCTCCCACACAGTGTTTTTCATTGCGTGAGTTAATTTGGCACCAGAGCAAAGTAGGTGATCCAGATTGGGACACCAGGTGAGAAATGGAGGGGCATTGATGCCAAATGCATCACAAGTGAATTTGGCACATGTTTTGGCCTACATAGCCCACTTTTGTAATAGTACCTCGTATCTAGTATAAAATTTTGACCATAGATTTACCTAAGAAAATGCCAATGCATGTCACTAAAAATTACACCATTTGAAATTATGTTCAAATACGAATCCAACGATATAGTTCTTAGTGACATGCATTAACATTTTGTCAGTTAAATCTATGGTCAAATTTTGATACTACAAAATTGGAAGAGTAAACCAGGGCAGAGGTAGTACTTGCTCTTAGGGTAACCATAGAGTTACTGGAGTAGTCTAAGTTACTTTCCACTATGACTAGCCTAGGCTACTATAGTAGTACAACATAAAAACGATGCAGGTGATCACGTGAGAAAAAATACTAAAAACATTTCTTTCGGTGCAGTGTGTAGATGCAGTTTTGAACACTACACTTGTCATCGTAATTTGGGAAAATTACGAAAAATTGATTATCGTTTACTTATAGGAAAGAGGTTTCACCTTGATGAGTAGCTTCTCCGTGCATGTAAGGAATCCAACAACTTGATCCAGATTGGGGCTGATAGATTTTAGTGCTAAGATCTTCACTGTGCACATGGACTGCTTCAAGCTTGTGGGAATCATTTTCTGGAAGACGGTCGTAAATACATCAAGAAGAAATTTAAAAATGTGAATTTCAAGAAGACGGAGAAGATGATGAGTGCTGTACCTGAACGATTACGGATCCAATAAAGAGTTCGGAGAATTTGGCACACGAGTACACCAACGCTGTCAATTTCGGCGCGTCAATGACCCTGATTTTTGTTGGACGTTCTAGATCCGATACAAGCAATCTCTCAAGGAAAGGCGCATTCTCAATGACCATAACATGGAACAGCTGGAGTCATCTCTTCCCAATTGATGTCTTGTTGCAGGGCCAGCAAGACACATAAATCCATCGGAGATTCGTCTAGGCGATGTGGAGGCTAATGAACCCGTGGATCTGCTCAAGACGAAGGTACTCGAGCGCAGTACAGCTGCGGAGCAGGTGCTCCATAGCCTTCTTCGAGATGGCAACGTCAAAGAGGTCGAGCTGCTTGAGTTGAGGGAGAAGAAGAGTGGGCGCGGCATTAATCTGGGGAAGATAGCAGGAGCTGAAGCTGGCGCGGCGCAGCGTTGGCGTGAGGCGGAGCACGGACGGCGGCAGAGTGCGACATCGTCCAGCTTCAAAGCTGAGCTCCTCGAGCTGATCTAGGGCGGGGGATAAGAACCACTCGTCGAACTTGGGTTGGACCTTGCAGTTGGTACTGAACATGCGGATGTCAAGGCGTTTGGCTGGCCCAGGGTGCGATGAAAGGATCTTGGAGACTGCGGCCATCACTACAAAAAAGACACATCCGTGACATTTTGGGCCGAACGAAGTTTTTTTCTGTCATACATATGACACTTCTATGACGATAATTGTGACAAAACCCGGTATCATCATAGATGTGGTGGGCTCCTACTTCTATGACAAAAAATGGGCTTTTCGTCCTGGGCGGGACGGAGACGCAGCTACATGACATTCTTTGGGCCGTCCATGACGGAAAAAACCATGGTAGAAGCGAGGGGGAGGAAAATTTCGGGGAGTTCCCGGTTACTGTGGGAGGTCGGGGGCCGAGCGATGCGCGTTTCTCTCGTACACGTACACGCATGTGTGCGAGGCGTTGGCTCTAACTGAACCTGAGCGATGTGTTGAACTCTAACTGAACCCAAGCGATTGCACTTCAGGCTACGCGTTACTGAACCCGAGCGATCGATCGATGGCTGTTAACTGAACCCGATCGAGCGATTCCTTCGCTACTACTGCTAACTGAAGCCGATCGATGGGATGAACAGTGAGCGTTGCGGGGGGGTTGGATGAACAATGAGCGGTGGCGTTGCCTCTGGATGAACAGGACCCCGTGGTGTGGTGGAGGGCTGGATGAACCGTAGACGGTGGAGGGGTTCCCGTGGAAGGGTGGATGAACATGACCCCATGGTGTGGAGGGCTGGATGAACAGTAGACGGTGGAGGGGTGGTTGAACAAGACCCCGTGGTGTGGAGGGCTGGATGAACAGTAGACGGTGGAGGGGTGCCCATGGAGGGGTGGTTGAACAGGACCCCGTGGTGTGGAGGGCTGGATGAACAGTAGACGGTGGAGGGGTGGTTGAACAGTAGCCGGTGGAGTAGTGCGCGGTGGAGGCTGGATGAACAGGAGCCCTTGGAGGATGGATGAACAGGAGCCCGTGGAGGCTGGAGGAGGTCGACGGTGGAGATGAACAGTATCCCGTGGGGTCCCGTTTTGCGGTACGCCACACCCCTCCCGATGAACAGGACCCCTGTTTCGACCGTAGCGCTCCAACACAAGTCTGTTTCATCCGTTTTGCGGTACGCCACACCCCTCCCGATCAACAGGACCCCCGTTTTGACCGTAGGAGGTCCGTTTCCTCCGTTTTGCGATACACCCGACCCCTCCCGATGAACAGGATCCCGTTTCGAACGTGGCCGGTCGAACACAAGGCCGTTTCCTCTGTTCTGCGGTACGCCAGGCCTCGTTTCCATCGCCTGTTCCGTCCAAGCCCTCCCGATGAACACGACGCATTCCGTTGCCTCCCCATAAACACGACGCATTCTGTTGCCTCCCCATGAACACGACGACGATGCTGTTTCTCCGTTCTGACCCAGCCATGTACACGAGCCCTGGCTGTACATATGCGCGAGTAGGCATTCGAGACCCCGCCCGTATGTACACATACATGGCCGTATTTTCTTTCTTGCACCCTGGCCGCTGTACGTACGTGTAAATGCTACATGCGCGCCTCTACTACGACATGTGCGTGCCTCTACTACGATACGTGCGCGCCTCTACTACGACACATGCGCGCCTCTACTACGACACGTTCGCGACCAGAATGACAACGCTACTTACGCTTCGACCAGGTGGGTCCCGACTGTCAGGCACTTCCTTGCCTACGAAGATGTAGCTGGTGGGTCCCAGCAGTCAGGGGGAATCATTTTTTTCGCGAAATACGGTGGCCCGTCCGGTGGGTCCCGCTGTCAGGTGGATGAATAATTATTTTGCACGTAATAAGGAGGCACTTCCTTGCTGCGGCCGTGGACCTAGTTGTCAGCCTCTCCACGTACAGTCCACGTCCGATGGAAGCCGTTCCTTGACCACGTTGACCATGCCGCGCCGAGAGCACCAGGGCGGTGGACAACGGCGAGGCCTAGGAAGGGGACGACGCGGAGCCGGGGAAGACACGGCAGTGGATACCGACGTGTAGAGGAGTACGAGGGTTCACTGGTTCGCTGCGGTGTGAGGCTACCGTCGCCGCAGAATAACAGGGGGTGTGGGTGAGTAGAGGGATGGCCTGGCCAGCGGTGGAGTAGTAGGGGGCGATGAGGCCTCCGCCGCATCGCAGCCGGCCACGGGAGGCAGGAGCATGAGGCATGACCGGCGCTGGTTTGGGCGGCTAGAGCAAGAAGACCAGAGGTTGAAGAAGCACTACGACCGTTGGATGGACATCGTACAGTCACTTGAGCTAGAATCGTGCATATTGACTAAGTTGACAAAGCGCTCCGTCCCCGTCAACTTAGTAGGCCCACAAGTCAGCCTGCCACTATACTGGGTCCTAGCTAGCAGGGGGGTATTCATTTTTTGAGCGTAATAAGGAGGCACTTCCTTGCGTGCGAAGATATAGCTGGTGGGTCCGAGCTGTCAGCAGCGGTAACATTTTTTTCACGAAATACAGAGGCCCTTTCGGTGGGTCCCTGATGTCAGGGGAGGAATCATTATTTTGCACGTAATAAGGAGACATTTCCTTGCATGCGGCCGTGGGCCCAGCTGTCGGCCTCTCCACGTACAGTCCACTTCAGATGCATGTCGGTCGTTGATCATGTTGACCACGCCGCGCTGAGAGCACCAGGGCGGTGGATGACGATGATGCCTAGGAAGGGGACGACACGGAGGCAGGGAAGACTCGGCAGTTGTTTCCCACGCGGAGGGGAGTACGACTGTACGAGGGTTTACTGGTTCGTCCGCCGTCGCCGGAGAATAACAGCAGGTGTGGGTGAGTAGAGGGACGGCTAGGCCAGCGATGGGAGTATGGTTGGGCGGTGAGGCCTGCGCGGCAGCACAGCCGGCCACGAGGAGGAGGGAGCAGGCAGTCCCGCTGGCGCTTGTTTGAGCGGCTGGAGCAGGAAGAGCAGAGATTGAAGAAGCATGACGGCCGTTGGATGGACATCCAACAGTCAGTGCTTGTGCGTCAACCTTTTTTAGGAAAGCCTCAAATCTGTGGAAAACAGCATACAACCCATCTGCCATTATTTCTAATAATTTACAGCCCATTTGCTAATTCTTAAGGTTTTTTGGAGCCCATATTCTTTTTGTTAGCATTACAGCCCATATTGTGGCCACGGTTAAAAAATTAACGAAATTTTGCATATTTTGGTGCGGTCTGAACTGTTTTTAATCCCGAAATTCGACTCACATTCAAACTGATTTTAAAAATAAATGTATATCAATATAAAATCCAACTAATTCTCCACTCATAAAAATTTATGTAATTTAAAATCTCAAAATGAAAAAAAAGATATTTTAAACTAATTGCCGGTTTGATGTGTTCTAAAAATGTACAACCCATTTCTCATTACTGATGGGCCATTTTCTCGGCCAGCCGAATGAAGCTCTCCTCGTATTGAAAGATTTGCAGCCCAATAGGCCTGACAAAGCGACATACTTGGCAAATCACAAAAAACCGGGCTGTGGCCGTGGACCCAACTGTCAGCCTCTCCACGTACAGTACTCTTCCGATGGAAGTCAGTCGTTGACCACATTAACCACGCCACGCCGAGAGCATCAAGGCGGTGGACGACGGCGAGGCCTAGGAAGGGGACGATGCGGAGCCGGGGAAGACGCGACAGTGGATGCCCACGCGGAGAGGAGTACGAGGGTTCACTGGTTCGGCTGCGGCGTGAGGCTGCCGTCGCCGCAGAATAACAGGGGGTGTGGGTGAGTAGAGGGATAGCATGGGCCAGCGGTGGGAGTAGTAGGGGGCGGTGAGGCCTCCGCGGCATCACAGCCGGCCATGAGAGGCAGGAGCACGCGGCACGACCGGCGCAACTTTGGGCGGCTGGAGCAAGAAGACCAGAGGTTGAAGAAGCACTACAGCCGTTGGATGGACATCGTACGGTCACTGGAGCTAGAATCATTCATATTGACTAAGTTGACAAAGCCCTCCATCCTCATCAACTTAGTAGGCCCACAAGTCAGCCTCCCACCAGGTTGGTTCCCAGCTAGCAGGGGGAGTATTCATTTTTCTGTGCGTAATAAGGAGGCACTTCTGGTGGGTCCGAGCTAATAACGGGGGGGGGGACGTATTTTTTCACGAAATACTGTGGTCCATCCGGTGGGTCCCAGCAGTCAGGGGCAAACCTTTTTTTCACGAAATACGGTGGCCCGTCCGGTGGGTCCCAGCAGTCAGGGGGGAAACGTTTTTTCCGCGAAATACTAGTGGCCCGTTCGGTGGGTCCCTGTTGTTAGGTGGAGGAATAATTATTTTGCGTGTAATAAGGAGGCACTTCCTTGCGGCTGCCGTGGACCCAGCTGTCAGCCTCTCCACGTACAGTACTCTTCCGATGGGAGTCGGTCGTTGACCACATTGACCACGCCGCACCGAGAGCACCACGGCAGTGGACGACGGCAAGGCCTAGGAAGGGGACGACGCGAAGCCGGGGAAGACACGGCAGTGGATGCCCACGCAGAGAGGAGTACGAGGGTTCACTAGTTCGGCTGCGGTGTGAGGCTGCCATCGCTGCAGAATAACAGGGGGAGTGGGTGAGTGGAGGGATGGCCTGACCATAGGTGGGAGTTGTATGGGGACGGTGAGGCCTCCGCGGCAGCACAGCCGGCCACGGGAGTCAGGAGCATGCGGCACGACCGGCGCTGCTTTGGGTGGCTGGGGCAAGAAGACCAGAGGTTGAAGAAGCACTACGGCCGTTGGATGGACATCATTGACCACGCCGCGCCGAGAGCACGAGGGCGGTGGACGACGGCGAGGCCTACGAAGGGAACGACATGGAGCCGGGGAAGATACGGCAGTGGCTGCCCACGCTGTGGAGAGTACAAGGGTTGATTGGTTTGGCTGCCGTCGCCGGAAAATAACAGGAGGTGTGGGTGAGTAGAGGGATAGACAGGCCAGGGATGCGAGTATGATGGGGCCGTGAGGCCTTCCCGGCAGCACTGCCGGCCACGGGAGGCGGGAGCAGGCGGTTCTGACGACGCTGGTTTGGGCGGCTGGGGCAGGAAGATCAGAGACTGAAGAAGCATGATTGCCATTAGATTGACATCTAACGGTCTGACGCTGGTAGAGTCGATTGTTGACTAAGTTTCTTTTTTGAGAAACCTTGTGTAAGCATGAACTTAGTAGGCCCACAAGTCAGCCTCCAAATCTGTGGCAGACAACATAAAGCCCATTTGCTATTTTTTATAATTTGCAGCCCATTTGCTAATTCTTAAGTAATTTATTACAGCCCATTTTCTGCTTTTCTGCCCAGGACCACAGTCAAAAAAGTCCAACCTTATTTTGCATATTTCGGTGGAGTCTGACCTGTTGTAATCCCGAAATGATAATTTTTTTAAGAACTTATTGATTTGCCAAAAAAATCATTTTGTTTTTGTAAGCAAATAAGACGTGAGACAATTTAGTTGGTTTAAGGGAAAATTAGTGGTAAAAAATCAGCGCTGGGTGGGAAAGAACAACAAAAATAAGGATGTAAATATGAAAAGGGAATTTTATGTGTTTTCAATATAATGATACGTGTATATGAACTAGTAAAACTATAGGTAGAGATTAGAAAACGGATGTAGGACATGCGTTTCAAGAAGAAAATAGAACTAGGCTGTGTGTTTGATTCAGTAAAAAAACTACCTACGGATGTTGTAAGAAAAAATATAACTAACGTTGGCGGGCCAGAGGCCAGTAGATACCTGCTGGATCTTTGTGCCCCGTTGTCATCATGGGCTGGGCCTGTTAAAAACAAAACAACCCTGGGCAATCTACAGCCTAGTTGAAACTTGCTCGACCTGAAAAAACAATATACGTGCTCAATAAACGAGAGAATTCTGCAAGTACAGACTGATAACTGGGATGCAGCACGGATATTTTTTTATCGTGATAATAAGTGGATGCACTTGTTTCGAAAAAATCGGAGAACTGGGAATTCGAACGGAGGGTGCTTATGCTACCCATCAAATAAAAATCAGGTGCCTAAAAATTCGTTTCGAAACAAATGATTCAGTTTTATATCCACGTCGACCCTCGGCATGATGGTTGGAAGCAAATGCAAGTTCATACCAAAAGATCGTTAACAACAATACCAACTTGCGGACGACAAGGTAGTACAACTACCAATATCAAACTAACTTATAATGTTTTTACTCCTGGCCCTAGTGTTCGTCTGGTAGAAAATCTTGCAGAGGACCACCTCCCGCTCCTTCTCTTGCTCCAGGTCCCCAAGGTGGTACTGGTGCATCACCTAGTTGGTCCTCTACTGGTCGAAGTTCTTGTTGGTGTGCAGCACCAGAACCTTTTTTGCTGCCCGTCTGCCGGCCGTTGACCATCACCGGCAAGGTATTGCCGGTCTTGTGCCACATCACGTGCATGTCGCACTCCGACTGTATCTTCCGACGCGTCCACGCGCCCCTTTTGAACACCCTGGAATTGCGCTGGAAGAAATGCTTCCTTAGGCCACTCAGTGTGATACCTGCAGTATTGTGGAATACAGGTTTTAGTGTACCTAGTTGGCATTTTCATAACATTTTTGGCATGTTACAGTCACTTGTTTCACTTTTTATTAACTGTCAAATTGTAATTGCTTCACCAGGTCTGCGTCTAAAAAGAAAAATAGAGCTATAAACAAAGGAATATGTTTGTGCAAGTAGACGGCCGATCGGTGTCTTACCTGGAAGTTTCTCAGGTTGGGTGTAACATATGCCGTGCTCGCTATCGATGGTTGGTATGAACAAATCGATGAGAGACTGAAATCTCGCGCTGTCAGCACTCACTTTGGCCTCAAGGTGCTCGATCAGCTCCTAATCCGTCGGATCAAACTTGACGCTAGCCGGCAGCACGGGCCAATCCTTCTTCGACTTGCATCGGTAACTCCAGTTATATGGTACTCAATGTATGATCAATCGACTATTTTAAGTGAATGATGAAATATTTCGACAGATAAGTGGTACTCCAAATCTGAAGTCTAGAATACCTGAACACGCCGCCGGGATTCTTGTGTCACCTCACGCGCAGCGTGTTGTCACGTCAATTCAATGTGTGGACATGATGAATAATTTGACCGACGTATACTAGTACTGCTACTGTACTACTTACTAGTCGTATTTAGTGTCAAGATTTATACATAGGTTTAACTAACAAGTACGCACTTGAAGCCTAACATATATATATATATATATATGGCTTCTGCACAGCATCTCCATCATCATTATGCACTGCTTCAGAAAGCGCGCTTATATTAGAGGAAAGGTCGGTTAGCCAATACGGATCGATATCGTCCACGATTTTATTAATCTCAACGCCAGTACATCCTACGCAGGTGAGTTAGGATGCACTTGATCCTAGGAAGGTTTCTATCCTTCAAACCAGAGGAGTGCTTCAAACTAACAACAATACATAATATCCAACAAAAGAGGGTCATGCCACAGCAGCAGAATACATGGCTTAGTCTAGATATCAGCACGAATCAAGTTGTGCATATTTGTTGTTGGCATGAACCACATCGCCACATGTCGGGTTTGCAAAAGCCATCCATCGCATGGAAGCTTGATGCCTTTCACACACTGAAGATTATCTGGCAACAAGCTGTGTCGACGAATCTCTGGATATGGTGATTCATGAAACCCATAGTATGATGTGTAAACACAGCCCCCTCGCGAATGGAAGTTGCATAGCACAGTAATCATCGCCGGTGATATGATCGATGATTGGTTGGATGATCGGATAATTGAGCCCGAGGAACAAGGAGTGGTTGCCGAGGCTGTAAACCCGCCTCCAGTTGAATACGCCTGGCCCAACGAAGATAGGATCTTTCTCGAACACAAAGCAGCCATAGCCATCAATGTCACAAACGCCCCACGCATTGTACTGCATGTGGTTTGATGTAATGGTTTGGTCAATTTGGTACGTGCGAATGAGCATGAAATGACCGCCGTCAGCTGAACGAGCGATAAAACACCACCCATCGGCTGGTATGATTCCAGGTCCTGGAATCATGAAGGCCAACGCATTTGCGTCTGCTGCAACAATTCAAACTGGAGACCAAAAGGATAAAAATAAACAATCATGTTCAGAGTATGTGTGGAATTAAGATTATTATAAGAGTGACACATATCATAGACAGAGAATTGCAATGCCGTGGTCATAATCATACCCCAAGTTAAAAAAATAAGTCAATGGCTTTCATATTCTAGCAATATGTCATGGTTGAAACATCATGTAACAATGAGAGGAAAATAGCTATGACAGCGCCTACTCATATTCTACCATAGCACTTACTACTACTGTTCTCATATCAACTCTAAGCAATAACATGTGTTGTTATAAAAATCTTGTAAATGAGAGTAACATATAGCAATCATGATGTTATGCTCATAATATGTATTCTAACAATCATTAGATGCCAATTGTTCTCATATCAACTCTAACAATAACATGTGTGGTCATAAAAATCTGGGAAATGAGAGGAACATATAGCAATGATGTGGTTACAGACATGCTATGCATTCTAAATTTGTAACAAATGAATAGGCAGTCGTATTCATAAGGTAAAGATGAGATGAGATAGAACAATTACACGACGATAGATTCCACCAATATAGGTAGCCAATCTGTGCGTCGACCGCGTAAACGATGCCATCATGCACTATAGCATCGGACAAAAATGTTTCCTCAACGGGAGTGATGATGAGCCATAACCATGTATGGCGACCGTATTCCAGATAGACTAATCCCTTGTTGAACAAGGCAATGAGCTTGTAATCCATGTAGTCTTCTGATGGTGTGGGCACTTCGCAGATTACAACTTTCTGCAAACAGATGTCGAGCCAAAAGCTTGATGCGTCTCGTGCGTAGTAGGCAGGAGTGTCTGGCGGGCCACGAGGCTCGATGGCGGCGGTATCCAACGATGGAAGTGTGGTCTCTTGCTGGGTGTAGATATCCACGAGACGCCATGGACTACCGGTGTGGTGGATGAGGACGATCCAGTTGGCCTTCATGCCCGCCCAGTAGTGGCCGCACATGAAGGATAGGTGGACGGGTAGTGGTAGCATGTCGAGGGGCACCACGGCAACCTCCGTAGGATCGTCAAGTCGGTGTCTGGGCCACCTGCGAGGATCGGGCATCAGCAAGCAGGGTGTCTTGAAAAGAGTCGGCCGGTTGTAGACGAGTAGACGGTACAAAGACACCAAGCATGCGGCCAGACGGACAGTGCTGAGTAGGTCCATATGACTACAGATCTGCTCAAAGAGAACATCGGGGAGGGAATTCCAATCACGGCTCTGCGTGTCAGTCGGTTCTGCCATTGGGGTTTTCAGGGCCTGCGAGCCAGCGGGGAAGTGGATTCGGGCGGGTGAGCGAAGAAGCTTCTCCTCGTGTGGCCGAGCAGTGAGTGGGGGGATATGGTACGCGCGAGCTACCAAGGAAGATGGCGCGGGCGGGCGAGCAGTGAGCGGGGGTAAATGGTGTGCGGCTGACGATGGGGAAGAGAGGAGGAAGAAGAAGAGAGGAGGAAGAAGAGTGGAAGACGGGGAAGAAAGTGCATTCAATCTCAATTCTACTACTCCCTCTGTCTAGGTGTGTAAGTCACCTTACGAAAACCAAATAATCCCAAAACACTTAGGCACCGTACATTAACTCCCTTCTCATTTTTTGTTTTGTGGCATATCAACCAATAAGATATGTGGGCTGTGCATGCTTTCAATGACTTGAGACTACCAAACATAACCGACTGATTTAGTAACATCAACATGCTGGTTCAGCTTATTAATTACGTGTCCCATCTGCTACAGTGTGTACTGTCACTTCACTGCGAAGACTAGTTGAATAGTTCTCTCGAACCGAGATGGGGAATAAATGGACCGCGAGGACTTCCTTTCTACAGTATCCCTATGACTCTACGCTCACTTCACTCATTTTGCTCCGTACCTAGTCACTTGTTGAAATCTATAGCCAAATGGACATGTCAATGGGAGGGAGTAAGCCCCATGCATGCATGCAACATGCAACACTCACACGTGCACATGGACACACGCAACACTCACGCACCCATGCGGCACACAGCACACGATGCAACAGACACGCTCACGCTCAAGTGCTCAACCTACTCCCTACGTCTGTGAAAGACTGTATATTTAGAGATTTACACATTTACCAGGGCATAATTAATGCCAAAAAGTAGCAGACTTATATGTGCATGCAACCATTGAGATAAGAAGATTAAATGAAGGCCGTTGCATGCTGTTATTAAGGATAGACATGTAGCCTATACCTACAGCACAAGTTGGTGCATTAGTTAATCAATATCGATTTAGATTAAAGGCTAAACACATTGGAAGTGTAGATGTACATCATGTAGTACACTCTTTGTTGGAAGACCGAGGGAGGACACGTTCATGCACTCACATACACAACCAAGGCGGTTCGCGCGCAAGGGTTGGACTCGTGTCGCGCCTGCGTAAAGTTTTGTTTAACTGATTTCTTTGCTTTGCCAACTGACATGTGGGACCCAGAAACCAGGTGACAATTTAACCAGTCAACAAAGTGCCACGTCGACTATGTGGCCGGTCAGTAGGGTGCAATACGGTGCTCTACGATGAGCTAGTGATCCCATAATCGCCGCAAAACTATATATAGTGACCGTAAAGAGCGTACTGTTACATACGTTGACCGCCAGTGTATTTTATTGTTTCAAATTAAGCCATATTAATCGGAAAGGACGCAGTATGAACTACTACTACTAGTACTAGTACTGCTTTGATGTGTCCCGTCAACTCGCCAAACGAGGAGAAGCTTGCTTACTACGCCTCTCCCTCGCCCACGCGTGCGGTGGTTCACAGGACGAGGAGAGGGTTTTGACTATAGCGCCCTCTCCCTCTCCCTCTCCCTCTCGCTCGCCCTCGCCCTCGCGGTGGACGTGCAGCAGTTCAATCGGTGTCAGATTGCTAGAAGCATATTGTACTGTAGTATCATCATTGTTGGACCTTCCGAAGAGGCGAAGAGCCAAGTGCAAGGTTCACACGAGTACGAACTGTTGAACCTCCCGAAGAGGCAAAGAGCCAAGCGCAAGGTTTTATAGGAGTTGTCGTCCTAGTAGGAGTGTACTAGTACAACTATAGAGAACGATGCTACTGTATGATGCCGCCACGTCACGTATATCCAAAGCTGTGCCACCTTTTTTTCTCAAAGAGCATGTTGGAGCCCATGCAACAACCACACAAGTTGCACGTACACATAACACATTTACTAGTAATAAATTCTAAAGGACAAATGCCAGTATGCCACACAAGTTCATCTCCAACTCATGTGATAAATTTGTGCACGACTAGTCTACATATATTCACAGCGCTACCGTCCACAATTACCGTACTCCACATACACGTTATAGATGGGCTACATGTCCTCCTCCAGGTTCCAGTCCCAGGTGTTCTTCATGGATGGCACGATCCATAGCGGTGGGAAAGGGAATCATTGTCGCAGCTTTCTAGTCCGATTCCACACCATGGAGACTCATCCAAGCTGAAGCGGCATAAATCAGGGATAGTGTGTCCCAGCATGTCGTTCATCCGGCAGTGCGCACTGAAGACACAACCATGCTTCATGAACGGCAGGCCTTCTGTGTCATGCACGGAAGGTGGCATCCGCTTCACAATGGGGTAGCTGTCCCTGATGAAAAGCGAGTACTCTCCAAGAGTGTTCCTCGGCACCCACATAGCATCACGGGGGTCGAACTCGGCGCCATTCATCTGGTACACGCGGCATCCCAGATCCGGACACATGGTGACATACATAGTCAAGGTCCATGCATAATAATGTTGTGCTCAAATGTGGCGGTCAGTAATACTGTGCAGCAAATAGTACTACTCTGGTATAGAGGAAGTAAAATAACCGGTTATTATATATAGCCACTCTTGGCTACATGGATGAGATAGTAAGACATGGAAAAACAAAAATGGTGGCAGCTAGTGGGTTCAAGTCTTCAAGGGACTAGCTAGCTATACGCGTCCTCCAAGGTAAAAAGTACTCCTACTAGTACTACAAAGTATACTATTAGTACAACAATGAAAGAGAAGGAGAGAGGGTTAAAAAAGGGAATACCTGGGTAGATGGTGACGGTCCGATCGTGGTAGATTATGTGACCATGTTGCACATCAGTGGTACCATGGGTAACGACTGCTAAGATAGTTGATCCCAATATGCCAAAGTCAGCTACAAGGTTCCAGGTTAGACCAAATCGCGGATGCAAATGCACATCCAGGATCGGTGATCTTATTTTAATCGGGGGATGACTGGTCCCTGCAAAATAATGGAGTACCGTTAGGGATGCAAATGATGGTTTGTGCATTCCGTTTGTAATCTCCCGTACCATAGGATGTCAACCAGATGAAACAAGTCCCTTGGCTTGTCACCGCGAAGATGCGACCTAGATGGCGCACGGTGTCTTCGAACGTGTAGGGGTACAAATCTGCCGCCGCCAACATGCGCCAGCCTCTGCCGTTACTGCCTCCTGCATTGATGGCAATCCTTATGTCGAACACCGCGATGAGATAGTAATCGTCGTAGCCGCGTCGCTTTGTCGGCAGGTCCGCAATTGCTATCTTCTTCAATCTCATGTAGGCATCATCATACGTATTCTTGCCCAGCCAGTCCGGAAGGCCGATCCCAATGGTGGAGAAGGGGTCTACGGAACGGCCGCACTGCTGTGGATGTTGTGCAAAATGATGGTGGTATCCGGCTGGAGGTATGCAAGCCAATCTTTGTTGGCACCGACCCAGACCTATATATAAGACGGTGGGCAGCGGAGAAATTACGGGATGGAAATAGTATAACTATGTACTACATGATCAAACTCCATTACTGACCTGCTCATCGGACAAAATCCGACTACCTCTCAACGTCGGCAACTCTAGCGGAGTCAACGTGCAACCATGGCCTGGGAGCAGTGGACTGTTCGAAGGATTGTCCCATAGAAGAACCTTCTCCTCGAGTATGCATGGAAGACCAACAAGCATGGCCTGTTTAAGCAGCGTCTTGAAAAAGTTGGTGCAGGAAGCACCGAGTCTTGCGGCGATGAGGACGTCGGAGCGGCATGTGATTTGTCCCACAGGATCGTCGTCCAAGGTCTCCCAGCCCCGACGAGGAGGAGAACTGACTGGCGAATCCATGGGAGTAGCGACGAACTGCCTTCTCTTCGGGGGGAGGGGAACTGGCGAGGAGGAGATAAGAGCGTAGTAACCGCAGGGCCTCGTCCCTTCCAACTATAGATCGTTCCTCAGCGAAGGGGTGAGGCTATTATTTACTACTAGTACTCCCTCCGATTCTTTTTTACTCTGCGCATAAGAGCAGACCCGAATACCAAGGCAGGGGCTCGCTGCATGCTTTCTGGATGGAAATACCCCTGGCGCATGGATGGGAGGAGTTAGCAGCTATAAATGCCCCATGCAGCCCATTGGCTGTCCGCTCGCGTTCTCCTCTCTCCGCATGCTGCATGGATGTCTCCCTCTCTCTCACATGACCGCATGTGGTGGTGCTGGCCTATGAGAAGCTCGCGTGGAGATAGCAATCTTCTCTCCAGAAGTGATTTTTTTGAAAGAAAGGGATTATGGAACGTTATGGGATTGCATTATACTGTAAATAATAGCACTAGTAAGAAATTTTTGGCACTAGGTAGTAGTTTTTGGCGTGGATTAAGAAATTTTGGGTATGTTTTTGCCATTTTTTGTACACGCCAACTAGTGTCAAAAAACGCCTTACATTATGTGACGGAGGAGTACGTACTTGTACTGTAGCAGTGCTAGTACTACTTTTCTCAACTAGTAGTGCGATGTACTATACTTCTAGTCTAGTCTAGTATAGTGCACCAGTTTTGAACTCTTGAATCTCAGGGCCAAGGAGCTACAGTTGGAAGTGGAGGGTACTATTGTTCTCTAGAACCATCGTTGTACTATCAATGCAGGGGAAGTACACCTGCGTAGTGGCCTAGTGGGTACTCTCGGTGCTCTATTCAGCCGCTCCTCTCACGTAGCTGGCCTACTCAGCCGCTCCTCTCACGCACACACTAGCAGCCTGTTTATCAGCGACGGGTACTGCGGGGGCAGAACATTTGAGTTATTTGATACAGCGAGACTAGGCTTTTCGCTTCCATTTGTGGAGGTGTCATGGATCTCGTCGAACTTTGTTAGTAGTTCCTTCTTTATGAATGAGATGAAGCAAAGCTTTTGCCTCCATTTCAAAAAAAACACGGCAAGAGGAATTTCTTTTATAGTAGAGCCGATAATGGAGTGAAGTCCATGCATGCAACGCCACAAGCTACAGAGTAGTAGTAGAGCACTTTACGTACAGAGCCATATTGCATAGTTCCCAATTCCCCGCCAGGCTTTTCCGGCTACTCGGGCTTAATTGGGAGGCACTAGTTTAAATATGCTACTAGCTGGAAGCTACAATCGAGGTGCGGCTAGGGCGAGCACGCGAGCCACGGGATGCTGGGAAGGAAAACCCGTTCACGTGGCTAGGCTGTCCAGTGCACCCAGATTGTGGGGCCGCACGTCCGTTTGACTTCAAATCTCAAACTACCCGTGTAAAATATTGGCTCGCAACGAAGTGTAGTAGTACTATTTTTTTAAAAGGCCGCCGTGCGTTCGGCCGGGATCGAACCCACAAAATGAGGTATACACTCCCATGACCACTAGTTGTACTTGTTGGAGTACAACGCAACCTAGAATCGCCTTTTGTCGCTAGTAGTACGTACATTGTTCCTTACAAGAAACCCCTAAGAGCATGGTTAATAGTATAGCCAGCTGCTGGCTATAAGCCAGTGCCATGTCATCTACATCCCATCTTATAGCCAACATGTAGTAGTAGTTTATTTCTTATAGCCCGCTGACTCAGCTCTATTGTACTTGCTCTAATAATGCAAGAAACCACTAAAATTCCAAGAAACTACTACCACTTGCATATGTGGCAGACATAAGATAAGACTACCTTATCAACCATTGTACATGCTCTTACCAACAAAAATCCTCGAGTGACCTCCTACCTCCGGCCCGTCCACCTAGTCATCCTCGGCCATGGGACACAGCTACCGCCACCGGCAGAAGGCGAGGTCAAAACCGCCAGCGGTGCGGAGCCCATGTTGCGGCAGCCCGGATGCCAGCTCCGTCCGGCGCTCGCGGCCGCTAGCTAGCCAAGATAGCTCCGTCCAACTGCTTGTCTGCAAGGTTTGCTAGCTAGATTGGCAAGGCAGCGCGGCGGCTTGCTCGCGCTCGCCGCGCTAAGGCCAGCCATATGGCTCGAGTGAAGGCCAGCGCGGCGGCTTGCTTGCTCGTGAGTCATGCTCGGGCCAGCCTGCCAACCCATGCGGAGGCCAGCGCAGCGTCCGGCCTGTCCGGCGGAGCGGCGACCAACTCGCTCATCACTGGCGCCACCGACGAACACGCATCAGTACTGTTTGAAGTATTGTTCAGGAAAAATGATGATTTGAGGGGGAATAACAGGATAGAAGGTCAGATGTGGGTCCCTCGTGTCAATGGTCAAACAAAATGTGTTGGTTTAAGCTGCCTCGTCAGCACGGACATGTGGGCCAACCCTTTCATAAATGGGTTTAAACGAACCTAATCGGTAGGAGTACCAGGTAGTTTTTGGCGTGGATTAAGAAATTTTGGGTATGTTTTTGCTATTTTTTGTACAATAGATTCCTCCTGGGGCCGGTTGAAAGTGGTAGTTTTTTGTTAAATACTCTACATATTGTAAGTAGGAGTGAAAGTTAAGCTTTGGAAGCCAATAAGCAAGGCTAGTTACATAGTGCATATGAGTACATGATTGAAAGTAAATATCAACCATGAGTGACTAATATCTTGACGGAAAACTCGAAACTATGGAATACTAGGAAAAGAAATGCATGGTTGGAAATACTGGCAATGTTCATGTCCGTTGCAATGAATCATAATTAGAATAATACTTATTCACAAACTTGGTACAAAACACTCTAATTTTGATATACATATGTCACTAGAGATATATTATGTTTCAATTAGAATATATTCCTTGGGCTGTTTTGGTGAGGTCAGGGAGGGATGTGGTTGGTTTTAAGATACTAATTATGAGTTTTTCTGCAAATTGGTAGACAAGTGGGATGTTGGTGAGAAAAGGCAACAACTTACCTCACAATCATTAGATGTAGATCTAATGGTCAGAAACGACGGATGCCAGACACACCAGCATCACCAATTTAGTCTTGTGTAGGAGTAATAGCAAGATCCGTGCATTGCACGGAACATCAAGATGCATTTTTTTATAAAACACTTGTTGTGATTGACCCTTAAGGGAGTAATCCCATGTGTAAAAACTAATGATATCTTGAGAAATATGAGATAAGGTGAAGAGGAGTGGGGTGTGGTGGCGGTTGGTGGTCGAACTGAGCAGAGGCACGGGGATTGACGACGCCGGCAGCGGCCACTAGGCCAGTTTGTTCGAGAGGCTTCCTTTCTTAATTGCTCAACAATGAGGTTTGTTGGAGATAAGGATGAACGAGGGAAGGCCTTGTCTGCAAATGTGGAGAGGGGTGCGGGTATCTTTTAGTTTAATTTCCATCCGTCAGATATAGATCGGACGGTCTATATTGCAAGATGGCACACGTACCATCATCACCAACTTGGTTTTTTTATAAGAGAAGAAATATAAGTATGGAGATACAAACGTATTATCGATACTTGCTTCCGTAAACTAGCATCTACATTCTATTCAACGCCTCGGCATGTGGGCCCTTAGCACAATGACTTCTCGACTGTGTAAAACGAAGATTTTCCCGTCGCCGACAAGGAGGGGGTGACGGCGGCGCGCTTTTTGGCTTGCTCTAGTCCTAGTAGTCATACTAGGTGGTCTAAGCACGTGTAGATTTATTATTTTTCACGTCTCGTGTTCGCCGTACTGCCACGACTGTTCATGAATAGACGGTAAGTTATTCACGGGGAAACCCTTGTTGAGCGTGTTTGCAAGAGAGAGAAAGTGTGCGTGTGTGATATGTTAGAGACTGAGGCAATGATAACAGATTCTTTGTGTCTATGTGTGTGGAGGATAGAGAGATACATGTACATGGGGCTTTGTGTTGTGTAACGTGGAGACACATATACATAATTAGAGAGTGAGTGTGTGAGATACACATGCAGGCATGAGGAGAGATGAGGATCCAGGTAAATGGGTGTTTGTGCGTGTCTGTGTGTGTTTGTGCACGCGTTTGTGTGTGAGAGGGAGCGAGTGTATGTGGAGTAGAGAGACCACTAATGATGTAAACCTAGTATAAGGGAAGGGGGTGGGGTGACATGTGTAGTAGTGAGATAGCACGGGTGCGGGCGGGGGAGCAGACTATTTGGAAGAGACATTGAGTGTGTGTGGGGGAGAGGGGTGTGAGAGCGAGAGAAAGAGAGAGCTAGCGCCGGAGAGAGAGAGAGGAAGAGAGGGGGCGAGAGGGGTCGTTTGTGTCCATAAATGGTGTATAGATAAGGAGACAATGTTGACGTTGTCTGAAATTGGCCTATGAACGGAGACGCAACAGAAGCGAGTCGTCGTGTGTGTGATAGGGACTTCATGAGAGAGCTAGAATATATGGTGTAGAGAACAATGTGCGAAATCGAGAACGATTATACATTACGGAGCTATGCAAAGAGTCACGACATATATGTATACAGGGAAGGAGCTGGGGCGGGTCCGCATGCGGGAGAGATAGAAAGAGGAGAGTGGTGCACAAGGAGACAAAGTGTGCTTGTTTGCAGTGGGGGTGGTGTGTGAGGTGAGTGCGCGAGAACCACATAACTAGGGAGATAGACGTTTGGGGGCGACGTTTTGTGTGTATGGGAAATATACACTCTACATAGTGCGTGTGCTTGGGTAAGACAGATAGCGGGAGACCTAGAGAGTGAGGGAAGAGATGTGTGCATGCCCGAGAGACAAAGTGATAGAGACCTATGTTGGGGTCCGGACTTTACAAGAGAGAGGGGTGTTAATGTGCTCGTGTGTTGGTGTTTGGGGGAGAGAACGACTTCTTTGTGTGTGTGTGTGTGTGGTGGGGGGGGGGTTGACTTCAGATAAAGAGTGAGGTGTCTATATTTGAGGGACTTTAGCGTAATTGAGATATTGTGCACTCATGGTTGATCAATTTGTTTCACAGTTTGTACTATGAGATAATGATACTTTTGAACATGCGTGATATACCTTGATGTACCAGAATTACAAACCTAAGATTGGAATTTTGGAATTCGACTCCATCATTAGCTTTTGTAATTCATTTAAACGGAGGTACATTTTTTAGGGATTTCGTGATTTCAAATTCATATATCAAACCTAGAGATATACACATACGAGCATGTTCAAACTTTATAATCATCCACTTTATTAATACACATACACATTTTTGCTTTTGTCATCATATTTAGGATAAACACATTTGGAATTTCATTTGAATTGGGCCGTATGATGGTATTTGCTTGTAGTAGCTCAATAATCCATATTTGAATTGAATGGACAATCTAAGTTTCGAGTTGGAGACATTGATTTTCAGAACATGCACATTTTTTTTGCGTGCAAAACAAACAAATTGTCAGCCATGATATCATAGTCGGCCGTACGAGAGCAGAATACTTATAATTTTAGGTGCCAAAAGCTTTCAAACTTCCCGCTCACATCGAAATATCACGCGCCCGAAAGTTTAGCCCTGCGATATTCCTGTTTTACCCCTGCCACATGAACGGAAAAGGGCTGCTTTGGTAACTCCATTGTTTTCCCCTCTTTGCCCCCAACATTCTTCCCCAGAGCCCCTCCCCTTCCCCTCCCCGACCCCCCAACCAAGGCAAGCCGCCGAATCTAGTCCTCCGCCGCAGCGGTGGACCTCACACCCCGCTGGATCTACCTTCCGCACCTTGGAACCCCCAACTGCCAACTCACCAGTTCACCGGAGCCGCTTCAGCGACTGGCTTGTCCATCGCTCTAGATCTCCTTGACCGCCATCATGGTCCACCGCACAGGATCTGCTTAACCGGCGCCCTCGTCCACCACAGTGTAGGCCCTTCACTGACTCCCTCGTCCGCCCCTTCGCTGGCCCTTCATACAAGCCCTCGTCCGCTGCAACAGATCCGCCTCACTGAAAGCACTGTACAACGCGCCCGCCGAAGTCTTCGTCCACTGCACCAGACCCGCTCCACAGACGCCATATTCAACTCCACCGGCCCTGCTTTACCGACGCCGCAGCCTCATCAGATTATTTCGATTTGTACTCCTTCGGTTTTTCTCTTTATCATGCAACTGTTCACTTACCACATATGAGCTTTGTTGTATGTCGACAGGCGCTGCAACCGTAGCACCGGAGCCGCTTCAGCGACGGTGACAACCGGCCCAAACTCAACCACAACACGAGCACCATCGACGATCCTTAGCTATCAAGTATGACAACAATACCCATACGCCGCCGAGAATCAGGTACTATTATCCAACGGTCGGCGCCTACGTTCACTTTCCTAGCATAAGCACCGCACCTTTGAATTTCTTCAGGGCATCATTCAGTTTTTCATGAGACGCGTTATTCTGCTTGCACCTGTAGGGCCATACTTCTGGCAGTGAACATGTTACATGTGCTAAATTACATACCAGTGCACATATAGTTAATATGCTTTAGTTTTGTTCTGATGCCACCTGTTGGTTCCATCAGACTACTTAATGTTCTCTATGCTTAATTACACATCAGCAAACTAGCATGTGGTTTCGCTGCTTTTTGTTTGTTTTACCCTACATTTTCTGATGCTAGCTATTACATCACTGCTTCGAGCCTCTATTCATTACTTGTTTGTGTGTTCTTGATCTTCCCAAGTTGCATGACTAATTTTATGCTTCTATTAATTATGGAGCTGCCAACCCCATCAAGCAAAATATTTGTTCTTTTGGGGCTGGCACCTCGAACAAGCATAAAAATAGAGGGAAGCAGATATACTCCCTCTGATTCTATTTACTCTGCCCATAACTCTTGACCCGCATACCAAGGAGGGCACTGGTTTAATTTTTCTGGACTAATTTGCCAATTAATTAGGGCAGAGGCGGATGGGGCGGGGCACAAAAGGAAACCAGCGCTAGGAATCGGCAACGCGCAGACTAATACGAGAAAACTGAGAAAAAGTTATACACAAAGTAAAAAGAACCGGAGGGAGTATTGTCATGTATGCACACACCCTTCTTTCATTAGTTTAGATGAACCATTGATGATCAATTCGGACCAGTGCATGCGATTAAAATTAATTTTACCTAAATAGATGGTGCAGAATAAACTACAACATTTTGCTACTGTAAAAAGAATCGGAGGGAGTATTGTCGTGTGAGCCTATTGTATTGGATGAAATAACTGTTTGACTCAGAGTGTATCCAACCTACTGAATTCGAAGATCACGGCTTTTCTAAATCATAATCATATATAAAGGTGGAATAAATCTTTGTTGTGGTCTTGAAGAAATAAATAACAAAACGTATAATTATTTGTGGATATTCGTAATCGAATACAAATTGGATTTGAATTTAGTTTGCCAGGTCCCAGGGCAAACGTGAATGCTAATTCTCCCAAGTTTTGAACGAAGCGGCTAAACACCCACAATAATTTGTGGGCTGCTCGAAGCAAGTGTTTGCGAGATGGAAAGTACTGTCTACCCCTGACACTTGGCATCCTTATCGACAGGATTTACACTGCTGTCGATAGGGGTAGACTAGTAACTTCAATCAGACGTGACACGACGGCCTCTGAGCCTATTCAGAAACGGTGGGCGCCAAATGTGGGCGGCAAAACACTTTTGATTCAAGCTCGTTCGAAAGACATGTGTCTCTTCCTCCATTTCCCCATTCATACATGGTGGGCGGCAAAACAAACTCTCCTCGTCCGAAATCGATGTAGGCTTATATTTTAAATAAGGGCAGATGTGTAACTTCCATCAGACGTGACACAACCGCCCTACCTGTCAGCCCCGTTCATACACCGTGGGCGCCAACCGTGGGCGGCAAAACACCCTCTCCTCTCCCGAAATAGTTACCGGCTAATATTTGGGAGATGCGAGATTACCGTCCTATCCCCAACCGACGCGATATCCGAAATTTTAAACGGGGGATAAGTTCGTGACTTTCCCCCATTTCAGAGAAGCACGTCCCAAAGTTTGAGATCCCCCCTCCCCTCCATTTCCCCATTCATACACCGTCGGCGGCACGACAACCTCCGCACTGCGGCCAGCCTCCTCCGTCCGCCACCCCATCCTCCACCTTGCCGGAGCCGCTACCCCTACCCCGTCGTCCACTGCAAGAAATGGACGTCTCTCGTCCACGGCGTTGGACCAGCATCCTTTCATCGCCTCCTCTCACTTCATCGGCGCCGTCGTCCACCTTGTCATTGCCGCCCCTACGACCGCCTCGTCCACGGCAACAGGATATATCCCCTGACCCGGCCGTCTGCCGTCTAAAGTCTTCTTCCCCGCCGCCGACAGCCATCGCACCCGCAGCACCCTCAATGTATCAGCATAGGCCTACACGGCGTCGCAAGAGAGGTGGTACACTTCCATATGTGCTTAAGTTATTGATCTCACCCGGAAAATAGATCGTAATTTGTTTACTATACTTTTCTTGTCCGTACCAAATCGTAGTGGCTAGTTGAAAGCAAACATTGGTTGCGAAGTAGGTTTGTCCGGTTTGCACCTTTAGATCCGCCATGGCACGGGCACTATACTCGTAAAGCTTATGGTTTCCCCCCTTTATATTCACTACCATCATCGTAGGTGCTTCGTGTCGTGCTAGCACTGCTCCTCAAGACCTCAACCCAAAGCTTACGTTTTGAAATACGAATCTGATATGATGCTCATATCACTAAAACAGAGAACGTTTAATTGGTCACCTAATGTTCCTATATTCGTTTCGAAAAGCATGTGCGCCACCCACTAGTCCAGCTAGTTCCACTTTCCTGATTTTTCCCTTGATGCTTAGGGTTTTCCCCTTTTATCTACTCTACTATGATCTGGGTAGGTGCTTTCTGTCATACTAGCATTACTCCACCCTTCAAGCTAAACAACACAACACTCAGAATTCGAAAGCTTAGTTGTTCAAATATGATTGTGATATGATACTGATATTAGTTAACCGACACATTTAATTGGTTAGCTAAAGGTCCCACTTGAGTTTCCAAATGCATGTCGCGACATATAGAGAGACATCATAATTGCATTTCTTTGTCACTTGTTGACTGTACTTTCTTGTCCATACCAAATCTTAGTTGTTATTTCAAACAAAACATCGGTTGCTAACTACCCTTTGCGTGGTTTGCAGCTTTAGATCTGCCATCACACTGCCATGGTCAACACTGTACTCATCATGCTTATGTTTTCCCAATTTTATGATGACCACAATCAGCCTACGTGGTTCTTGTCGTAATAGCACTGCTCCACCCATCGAGCTAAACAAGCTTAGTTGTACAAATTCATATATGATATTATTGCTGATATTAGTAAAACTGAGAGATGTTTAATTGGTTAGCTAAATGTTCCTACTTTAGTTTCGAAATGCATGTGAGCCACATATGGAGAGACCAGAAATAATAGTATTTCTCTATGCGCTCTGGTTCATCATGGGTGGCCAACTGACATTGTATTAAAAGACTTGTAATATCTTCAATCTACTTGCTCTTTTGCTCTTCTTTAAGATGATACTCTTCTCTTGCGGTCGACTGGTCAGGTCGAGTTGTTCTCCCTTAGTATATTTTGAATCTGTCAGGTCAGGTCGACTTGTTCTTCTTTACTATATGTTGAAGCTATCATCTGCGAAGTGTCATCACTTCTGGAGCTCTCATATTTTGAGTAGTAGGCCACATTATATTAATGCACACAACAAATTAGAGCATGCATGGCATGTTTTAAAAGAATTGCAGAGATAGCATAAAGGGGTTTATAGGGAGGTAGTATTGGATTAGAATCACGTCTGCATTACAAAGAAAATCTCACTTGTTTTTATGTTTTCATGCATGTCAGATATTGAACATTATCAAAATGAATATGATAATGGGCGCATGAGAGGAATATTGCGGAATGATCCACTGCCTAACAAACTTGGCATGGTGGAGGATGGCCTATCTTATTCACCCATCAAGGTGCTTGCTCTAACTTTGCAAAGTTGTATTGGTCACACATATTTTGCTTCTGACCTCTTGCATTACTTCTACTTTGTTACACCATCTGCTTAGTTTAAGCATCATATATGAGTATATGCCATACCTATCCATTTTATGTACCTATTCCATGTGTCTTCACACTATGTTTTCCCAGTCAAATGTTGTTCTTTCGTAATAGGTGTCCAAAAGGAAGAGGGTGAGTTCAGGTCATCAAGGAGTATAAACTAGGTATTTGGAAAAGGTAGTGATACCTGTTAAATCAGATAGATCAGCAGCCACAGAAAACACAGGCCCAACTGGACCACACTTTACCCCTACTCCAGTGGCCAAACCCCTATTAGAACTGCTGGGAGCCCAGCGTCAGGTACTGTCTATGATATCAATTCAAAATTTGAACTCCTAAATTTCTGCTTGTGCCTTACCTTCTCTCTTGTATGAAAACTAATTTCAGATGAATCTCCTTGCTCAAAGGATCATACGATCCCAAAACAATAATGGGCTCTGCATTGCTCTTGCCAGTACCTCTCTCCCTTTTGCCTTGTAACGTTGTACTTAATTAATTGCTATTTGATTATGTATCATCAGTCTGCACCTGAGCTTCATTATCCTCTATTTCTTCCAATACTATTTGATCTATATTTACTCTTTGCAAAATGTAGAATAATGGCAACGCTTATAAAGAATTTTCTTTGGGGAATTTATTGAATTATCCTTCCATCAACATGGAGAAGGGCTTTGTCCAGCCCGTGTTAACATGTAATGTAAGTTCATCCTTCTCAATCCTTCAAACTTTGTTCTAGTATAGATTTGGGTAGGCATCATTTCCTCCACTGTTGTTTGCTTTGCTATTTACATCTGATTGGATGTGTGCAACAACTACCAGTTTCAAATTGTAGTTGTAAAAACATGTTCCTTATGCAGAACAGATCCATTTATTTTCTTATATAATTGTGAAACCTATTACGTGTCCCCTTGTTTCTCTTTAGACTCGTATCTCTTACGCCAGGCAGAACTTTAGGGAAGATAGTGAGCCAAACCATCTTGAGGACAGCGAGATGACCCCAAGGTCCTGTCTTGATGAAGACAGTGAGTTGAAGCTACTCACCAGCAGGTGTGAGACAACCTCTGTGCAGTCGCTGCCTCAATCAGTTCGACTTCTTCAGTCTCGACTTAAAGCGGAAAGGCTTGCTTCAGCTCAGCTCCGACTTGAAGTCAAAGATGCAATGAAGATGTCAGAGGACTGCCGTGCGCACCATCATGCCTTAAATCTAGTGTTGATGCATCTATCATTGACACAACTGAGGTCTACTCAGCTTCTTCAGCTGTTTGGGGGGTGCGACCTGGCCAGGCCTAGTGCCTTTTGAAGTGCTCTCAGTTTTGTATATTCTTTTGTCGGCGCGTTTATTTGCATTGGTGGCGAACTTTGATGCCCAGTGGATGTAATATGTGTGATAGCCGTGATAGCCTAGCGTAAGTTGCTTGCTTATTTATTTCCTTGTTGTCTTTTTTATTTGTTTGCTTCTAGTCATTGCAGTTCTTTTTCCGCGGTTTGCTAGTGGCTGCAATAACCTATTTTTTTAAACTAGGCCACAATAACCATGGGCTAATATTTACTGTAGTGACACTGGGCCTCCTACGGGCCGTAGAAACAGTGGGCCTTCTACGGGCCGTAGAAACAATGGGCCTTCTACGGGCCGTATCATCAATGGGCCTTATACGTGCAGTATGATCGATGGCCAAACATGGGCCAATAACAGGCCGCATTATGGCCGTAAACGGGCTATAGTTGGAATCGTTCGTTCATGGGCCGACCATAATGGGCCATTGTTAATAGGCCGTATTTGATGATGCTATGAAAACGGCCCAATGTATTAACGGACCACAAACGGGCCGACTGTAAACACGGGCTGAATTTGGCCCACAAGCCGAAAATGACAGTAACGGGCTGTAAGTAAACGAATGCTGGAAATGAGCCCAAGAATAAATGGGCTTTGAGAAGGCCGAAAGATAACATGGGCTGGAAACGGCCCAACGGAATAACGGGCCGTTAATGGGTATAAAGTGATACACTGTTCATTACGGGCCAGTTTCACCACGGGCCATTAATGGGTGTAAAGTGATACACTGTTCATTACGGGCCAGTTTCACCACGGGCCGTTAGTAGGCCAAGAGTTACATAGGGCCTCATATGGGCCGAAAGACGTCATGGGCCATACATGGGCCAGAAGTGAAAACAGGCTGGAATCATATTGGATGGCCTAGATGATGCTACTGGGCCTAATTCGGGTAGGGCGTAACGGGCCTTGGGTTAGCGGGCTGTCAATGGGCTATATTCGAACAGGCCGTTAACAGGCTTTCCATGGGCCGGCCTGCTAGCTTTTGACCAAGTCAAACGGGCCGGCCTTTTCACAGGAATGGGCCTCTGTTGGGCCGTGCGACGTGTCGACGTATCATAGGCGCCTTCCGTCCAATGAGTGGTTGACATCTATCCCAACGATGAGCCGACACGTGTTTCCTCCAGCCAATGATGATTTTACACGTGGAAAATCCCCATTGGTCGGGGCTGTTAATGGGTTATCGGATCCAAAACCCGACCCTATAGCTTAACGACGTTCCGTTACGGTGGATGCCACGTGTCAGTCACCCTTGACGAAAGCACTTCTGTGACGCGTGATTTATCGTCATGGAAGTGGACACTTCCATGATGATAATTTTGGTAATGTCATGGAACACTTCTACGACAGCACAGGTATGACTATCTTGATTCTATCATAAATTTGTCATGGATGTACATGCATGACAAAAAAAGCGACCTACTGTGAGAAACACGTATCATCACGGAAGTGTATTTTTTTGTAGTGCATGCGTTTGCAATCCCCGTCGCAGAGGCAGCTGTCGACGGTGAGGTTGAGGGGGACACAGCGCCAGAGGGGGCGCCACCGCCGGGAGAGCAGGGCGGTTCGCACGACAGATTTGGTGGGGAGGAGGCCAATGATGACGAGTAGCGTGTCGTCGGGGAGGCTGCTGATGAAGTCCAGGCTCGCCGGATGCGGTTTTGGCTCGAGCCGCCTCCGCTTGTTGGCTACCTCGCCATCCATCTCAACCGGAGGTGACGCCGGTGTACACGTGTGCTGGTGTGTGTTGTGTGCTGGGTGTGCGCGAGTGCGTCCTTCTGTGCATGCCGCCGCGTAGTGGTGAATTGTGCGCGAGTGCGTCCTTTGCGCGCAAAAAGTTTGTCCTCAATGCGCCCTCAATTTACTAGCGTGCGGGTTGCTACCCCGAGTGGTTTCAACTTTGTTTACTTCACCGCGTGTCAGATGGGCCTCTAGTTTACTTATTTTCACCCACTGCCACATGGGCCAGCACACGAAGATACAGAACACGAGCTGACAAGGCAGCATGTGGATTGGTTGACCGGTCAACTAAACAATATACGGAGCTATACCCTGACACAATGAGCGTATAATCCGTCAGTATAGAGAGTTCGAGTGAGAGGGGAGGCCCGTGAGAGATAGCAGAGAGAGAGAAAGAGCTACTCCCTCCGTTCGATAATGTAGTTCCAACATTTTTTTAAGTCAAACTTTTGAAACTTTGACCAAGTTTATAAAGAAATTACTTATATCTACAATACCAAAGATAAATGATAGATGAAGTAAGTACATGTTGTGATGAATATAATGATCATTCCAGATGTAAATGTCTTTCTCCACATATACATGGTCAAACGTTTTTGAGGTTTGACTTTTCAAAACATCCATATGCTTATGGACGTGACAGAGTCCCTAACAAGCGAGAGAGAGAGAGAGAGAGTGAAAAAAGTGTGTGTGCGTGTGTGAAAGAGACATGGACAACACACGATAAAAGTAGAGAAAAAGTGTGTGTGTCTTATGCAAACATATCACACATGCATCTTCGACAACGGAGGCAAGGTGAGGAGATAGTGTGTGGTTGTTTGGAACCGAGAGAGCAAGACCCCTAGCACGTGGCCAAGAGGGGTCTGGCAAACAAGGGAGAGAGGTCGAGAGAGACGTACGGAGAAAATGCCGACATGGGGAGGAGAGAGTGTATGTTTGTCATAGAGAGATCCCCTGGAGATCATGATGGGACTACATGGGTGGGAGATCGAGTGACAAGGTGTGTGCGTGATAGAAGATGCCCCGAGAGATATCGAGATAGACGTATGGATGGAAGGAGACAATATGAGTGTTCATGTTGGCTAGTGAGAGATAATCATACTTAGGAGGGGGGAGTGCTTGCGCCTATGATGGATTGAGGGATTATGGTACTTAGGGGGGTGCGTGTCACATGGAGAGAGAACAAGGGCGGAGAGTGTTGGATGGGTCTATATGTATAGCGTGAGCGAGACATGTGTATGTGTGAACCAGGGAGATATAAGGCCAGTTTGGCTTGTGTCCTGAGCATCTTTTACCTGGCCTGGGGTTGTGGCTGGATTTCATGCACGCTTGTTTGGTTGCTACCCTGTGAAAAAGAAAGCCCGCCTGGCCTGGGTTCCCTTGCACTTTAATTAGCCTGGCTGAACTCCAGACACTGCAAGTAGCCTGGCCCAGGTGACCGATTTCAAACGCCTGGTCGTGCCTGGTCGTGTGGGCACGAGGCTAACAGCAACATGGATGGATATTAGCATTAAATAATTGATGCATGGATTGATTAATGGGACGTTGATGTGTTGCCTGGCCCAGGCATGAACCAAACGCTTCAGCACCACACAAGCCTGGCCAGGCAGAAATATTTTACATCTCACGTCCACACCAAGCAGTACCGGCCATCAAGGCATGAGGGTCAGGTCATGAACCAAACTGACCAATAAAGTTTGAGAGAGATTGAGGAGCCCCGATAAGGCTGAGTGGTGCGTCAGATAGCTGAGAGGGGGAAAGAGATATTCCATCCGCTCGATAATGCAGTGCATGTAAATTTTTTAGAAGTCAAACTTTGGAAACTTTGATCAGGTTTACGCAAATGTTATTTATATCTACAATACCAAAGATACATCATACAAAACTACACCTCATGGTGAATCTAATGGTATATGTTTGTCGTACTAGATGTAATTCTTTTTCTCCACGTACATGGTCAAACTTTGTGATGTTTGACTTTTCAATAAATCTATATGCTATGGACCGAGGAGAGTGCCTCAGTCGAGACAGATCAAGTGCGTGTGAAGGAGAATGAGTAAGTGTGCAAAAAGAGTATGTGTGTGAAAGAGAAAGTGACAACAAACGATAAATTAGAGAGAGAGTGTGTGTTTTTTCGTTTCTTATGCGAACATATCATGCATGCATCTCCGAGATGGAAAAGCGAGGCGAGGAGATACACGAAGATAGCTAGTGTGTGATTGTTTGCAACGGAGAGAGACACCCCTGTAGCACATGTCCAATAGAGGTCTGGCCAACAAGGAACAAAGGTCGAGAGGGACACATGGATGGCATGGACGCATGGGGAGGGAGAGAGGGTGTGTTTGTGATAGAGAGATCCCGTCGAGATCATGAGGGGACTTATGGGTGGGAGATCGAGGGAGTGCGTGCGCGATAGAAAGATGCCCCGAGAGAAATCGAGATAGACCATGCACATCTTTGTGATGGAGACTAAGATTAGCTAGTCATATACATATAGGGGGGACTGCATGTGCCTACATTGAGTGAGAGACCATCATACTTGTCTAGCTGGGCATGAGATTGTGTGTGTGCGCGTGTGAGATGGAGAGAGAACGAGGGCGAGAGATAGAGTTTTAGATAGGCCTATCGAGTGCGAGTGAGATATGCATGTGTATGTGTGACCCAGGTGGATGGAGAGTTTGAGAAAGGGGGGAAGAGCTCCGAGACGACATAGTGGTGCGTGAGAGAGTTAAAGGCAAAGATCTAAGGAATCTGTGTGCGTACGATGAGTGCACCCAAGATATCTAGCTTGGACTAGCTAGAGTATCATACATAGTGTGCGAGAGAGACCTATAGATGGTGTATATATGCATGCGAACTAGAAAGACCCCCCCCCCCACACACACACACAGAGAGATGGAGAGAAAGGGAGAGGGATGAACAAGGTTTTTGTGTCGGATGTGTGCGACAGAATTGAAGATTGTCGGCGAGAGAGAGAGAGAGAGAGAACAGGAGTCCAAGAGAGGTGGAGGTCGCGTTTTATGCATCAAAGACGGATATAAACCATGTTTCGATATAAACTCGCATTCAAATATTTAAATTGGAGAACATGTTGTCTGCAATACACACATGAACGGATATATGCGTATATCAAACAAGTTCATTAATTTGACTTTCAACATGTTCATGGAGTACTATAATATTGTGCAACATGCTACTCGATTGAGGTGTCCAATTTTGGATTTAGTTCACTATTTTGACCTACTGAATGAGCTATTTCATTGAATCGAGATATTTCATTTTGGGTTTGATTCGCGTTTTTGAGTGGGTAAACTATTTGTCATAAAGTAAATTGCTAGCAACGAGCATGTAAAAACACATTACTCCCGAGCATCATCTCTCCATCTAAAAAAGAAGTGGCAACCTAATATTTCAAAATTTGATCCGAATCGACTTGGTAAGGTAGACATGGATGCTCGTTCTCCCAAAATTTGAATGAACCGTTAAACATCCTCTCTGCTCGGTGGAATTCGCCTGAGCAAATAAATGGGAGACGCGAAATTACCGTCCTATGTGGGACACGCATCAATTGGCCCGTTGTACATCGAGGGTAGGTTCGTAACTTCATCCAAGCGCGCCTTCTCCTCGGCCGAAACGACATGTGCCGAATAATTCATAAACCATGGTCGGCAAAACATGCTCTCCTCGCCCGAAATAGCTCGCGCCCACTATTTCAAAACACTCTCTCCTCGCCCGAAATCGCTCGCGCCCACTATAGTTCAAAACACGCCCTCCTCGCCTGAAATCGCTCCCGCCCAGAGAAGCAAAGTTACTCTACTATCCCCGACCCTCAGTACACAGACCCAAGCCGAGAAGCCTATAGGCAAGGGTAGAACTGTAACTCCCCCTCACATTTCAGACAAATGCGTCCGTAAGACATGGTTCCACTCCCCTCCCAATTTACCCCGCCCGCCCCCATTCATACCTTGTGGGCGCCAAATCACCTTCTCCCCGGGAAGCTCCCTGCTCCCGAGCGGCGAAACCTCAGCCCCACCTCCATGGCGCCCCCACCGCACCAATTTCACAGCCGCCCTCCTCCCTAATGCCAGAGACGCTGTCCATTTGCCGTCATGCACTGGGCCATGTGCCTCTTACTCCGTGATGCTGGTGCTGCCTCGACAACGGCCGCGTGAACCGTACCGGAGCCGATTCACCCCCGCCGTTGTTCACGGCGCCAGAGCGGCTCCAACTTCGGATCCGTCCAGAGTCCTGGCGCTGCTTCGGCGTAGCTATCGACCGTCACGACATCGCTCTTTCCCTGCCGCCGGTCGCCACCGCAACCGCGCCGGCCTCACCAACTCGGCAGCTGGACCTGCCTCACCATGCCGCCAGATAGGTCGCACCCTCATCTCAAATCACTTTATTTAGGCGTCAGTTGTCTGAATTTTTATTCTGGGCCAATCGATTTGCAATGGGAAGCAGCACCCCTCGAGGCGGCGGAGCTCCTAGGCTACTGGTTGGCTGGTGTCTAACGTAAGGGTGCGGGGCCGCAAGTTCGCCGCAGAAGCAGCGCTTAGATGGCTATCTTTTAGAGTTGGGTGGGTTGAAGGTACTGCCGCCGCTGGATCTGGATGACGGGGGGTCTTTGTGGATTGGCCCGGGGGCGGCGCAACCACGGCAGTGCGGTGGGGCGGGGAGCGGGGTTTTGGACGGGGCCACGGATGGCGGAGGTAGGCTGCTCTACCGTTGGTCGCTGGCTCTTCGGGGAAGATTCCGAACAGTGTCAACCAGGAGGCACAAGACGGCCATCCATCCGGCATAGATCGGACAGTACCAAAATAAAATAAAATAAAATCGTGTGACCCTAATTTAGTCTTCAGTCAACAGACGTGTGACCACTCTCGTACCTTGCTGTTGATCTCTTAGTGTATTTCTTCAGATCAAAGAGATATGTCGTTCTTAACATTATGCGTTATCTGCATCTTCAGACACACCGTCTTCCGACTCACCGCAGCTGCTCCAGCAATGGAAGCATACACCAGAAGGGAGCTATAGTCCCCACTCAACAGTTCCATGCATCGAATGCGCATGCCCGACATGCACATCCACAACAACTGCAGGGCCATCGACAAGTCAGCACATGATGCTCACTCCTATGGATGGCAGCTAGATAGGTTGTACCCTCATCTTACTTGTGTGCAACATTTATGGCTTTGTTATTCATCTAAGCATGGAAAATAGATCATCACATTTCACTGTATATTCATGCTGATCTCTTACGGGTCTTGTTCAGGAGTTAACGTTGTTCCATAGTTCAGCTAAGATACTTGTTCTTTAGGTAACACTGTTCCATAGTTATCATCCATCAGCCAATGCTATCCCACAGGCTGGTGATTATAGTATTATACCACTTCTAGTATTTCCTATGTTGTTCTTTAATACTTTTATGTGCCATCTAGTTAATCTTGAGTACAAACGGTACATATTCTGTATCTTTCATCTGTGTTCTCCCTTTAGTTTATGAGACCTGTTGCTGCTAGTTAACCCCAGTCCTACTATTTATGTCGTCTCCTACAGGCACTCATTACATAAATCTAAATACTAGTTGTCTTCCATGCATGTCAGATATAATTGCACACACTGATATATCCACAAGAACCTCACAGAGCAATGTAAAGGCCAATAAACTTGATGTCAATGATACCCAATATGATGGAACATGTAAAGGCAGTTCTTCAGAAGACTTGCAGAAAGATGATGAATCCTCTTCACCCCACAAGGTCCTTGCTCTAACTTGGCCTGTGATATGGGTACAACATGCATATAATGTCCTGGAGTGTATCTACTTTGTTGCAATGCCATGTGCTTAGCATGCTGACACTAGTAGAAAAAGGGTCAATCGTGAAGCACATTAGTGCCGGTTTGTATTTGAGCCGGCACTAATGTATACATTAGTGCCGGTTCCAACGGCTAGCCGGGCCGCTTTCATTAGTACCGGTTCGTGGCGAACCTTTAGCACCGGTTCGTGCCACGAACCGGTACTAATGAGAGTGGTGGCAGGATGTTGCCAGAGTGGGGCCCCTCCAGCACCTTTAGTACCGGTTCGTGCCACGAACCGGTACTAAAGGTCGTCCTATATAAACCCTTCATCCACCAGCACTCTGTTCTTCCCCCTTTACCCTCTCCGGCCCTCTCCTCTGTTCTTCCCTTCTTCCTCTCGAGTTCATGACAAAATTTGCCCAAAATTTGTCAAGATTTGAAGGCCCTCATCCATTCAAATGATCACAAAGCTTAGCAACTTTGTCCTTTCATCTCTCATTGCTAGATTAGCTCTTGCATTGGTTTATATAGTGATTAATTTGTGAGTTTAGTAATTTGGGAGGATATATATATGTGCTAGTATTTGATTTATATGCAATTTGAGGTCAAAAATAACACTTAGTTTGCATATGTAGGTGTGGTTTACTTAGTGCCTTCTAAATCTCCATCGTAGCCACCGTCGATCGCCCGCACCGTCCCGTCGCCGGCACCACCTTGTGGTGAGCCTCTTGTTCATGAAATTTTATATAAAAATTGATGTTTGTGATTTGGATATATAGTTACTCGTATAATTATCTTACCCATACATTGTTTGTTATACATATAGTGCCATGGTTATGATATTCATCCCCGTCGGCCCTAGTCCTTGTTATGATTCGGATGTGGTATGTATATTCTCTTTTAAAACTAGTTGCATTTCGTGTTTATGACAAATTATGCCCATCAAGTTGACATAGAAATTTTTTCTAGGAGGTATCTGAACCTGAAATTCCAATCGAACCTATTGCCGAGAGGTTAAATTTAGTTGAAAGAGAAAACGAGTACTTGAAAGAAAAATTGAAAACAATTGAGGGGGAGAAGATGGAATTGGAGTTGCATGTTGCCGATGTCGTCGATGATCACAAGATCAAGATGGAGAAAATGCGCTTGAAGATTAGAAAGATTAGAAAATATGCCATCGATAGTGAGGCTTGGTATCATTATGCTGTTGGATCCATTGTTACCTTAGTTGCGATCTTGATCGTATTTGTTGTTGCATTTAAATGCTTTAGCTAGATAGTTATTTGTTTGTTGCATTTAAGTGTTGTATGAACTTTATGTATGAACTTGTATTAATTTGGTCTATTCGGTGTTGTGTAATGAAGATGAGCCGGCAATGGATGTACGATGACCGATGCTCTCCCCAGTTCGTTGAGGGCGTGCGTACTTTTCTGCTTGCGGCTGAGGCAAACAAGCGGGCGGGTGGTTTTATGCCTTGTCCATGTGCTCGCTGTAAGAATGGTCACAATTACTCTACGTCAAGAACCATTCACGTCCACCTGTTTAAGACCAGTTTCATGCCCCATTATAATGTTTGGACCAAGCACGGAGAAAGAGGGGTTATGATGGAAGACAATGAAGAAGAAGAGGACGACGACATCTATCCTGGCCATGGGTTCCCTGAATACGATGATACAACAATGGGGGAAGAAGCTGAGCCGGTAATGCGGGAAGAAGCTGAGCCGGCAATGCGGGAAGAAGCTGAAGAAGAGGCATCAGATGAGCCCGTTGATGATCTAGGTCGGGCCATTGCCGATGCAAAGAGAAACTGCGCAGGTGATTTGGAGAAGAAGAAGTTGCAGCGCATGTTAGAGGATCACAAAAAATTGTTGTACCCGAATTGCGTAGGTGACAAGAAAAAGCTGGGCACCACACTGGAATTGCTGCAATGGAAGGCAGAGAATGGTGTATCTGACAAGGGATTTGGAAAGTTACTGGTAATGATAAAGGATATGCTTCCAGAGGACAACGAATTGCCCGAGAGTACGTACGAAGCAAAGAAGGTTGTCTGCCCTCTAGGGTTAGAGGTGCAGAAGATACATGCATGCCCTAATGATTGCATCCTCTACCGCGGTGAGTACGAGGATTTGAACGCTTGCCCGGTATGTGGTGCATTGCGCTATAAGATCTGCCGCGATGACCCTGGTGATGTCGAGGGCCGGTGCCCCAGGAAGAAGATTCCTGCCAAGGTGATGTGGTATGCTCCTATAATACCATGGTTGAAACGTTTGTTCCAAAACAAAGAGCATGCCAAGGCGATGCGATGGCACAGAGAAGACCGTAAGAAAGACGGAAAGTTGAGAGTACCCGCTGACGGGTCGCAGTGGAGAAAAATCGAAAGAAAGTATGGGAAGGAGTTTGCAGATGACACAAGGAGCGTATGGTTTGGTCTAAGCGCAGATGGCATTAATCCTTTTGGGGAGCAGAGCAGCAACCATAGCACCCGGCCTGTGACTCTATGTTTGTATAACCTTCCTCCTTGGTTGTGCATGAAGCGGAAGTTCATTATGATGCCAGTGCTCATCCAAGGCCCTAAGCAACCCGGCAACGACATTGATGTGTACCTAAGGCCATTAGTTGAAGAACTCTTACAACTGTGGAATGGAACAGGTGTACGTGCGTGGGATGAGCACATGGGGGAAGAATTTGACCTAAAGGCGTTGTTGTTCGTGACCATCAATGATTGGCCTGCTCTCAGTAACCTTTCAGGACAGACAAACAAGGGATACCGCTCATGCACGCACTGTTTGGACGATACCGATAGTATATATTTGGCTAATTGTAAGAAGAATGTGTACCTGGGACATCGTCGATTTCTTCCGAGCAGGCATCCCGTAAGAAAGAAAGGCAAGCATTTCAAAGGTGAGGAAGATCACCGGACGAAGCCTCGCCACCGTACTGGTGCTGATGTACATGATATGGCCAAGGATTTGAAGGTGGTCTTTGGAAAGGGTCCTGGTGGACAACCTGTTCCGAATGACGCTGACGGACGCGCACCCATGTGGAAGAAGAAATCTATATTTTGGGACCTGCCCTATTGGAAAGACCTCGAGGTCCGCTCCGCAATCGACGTGATGCACGTGATGAAGACTCTTTGTGTGACCCTGCTTGGCTTCTTGGGCGTGTATGGGAAAACAAAAGATACACCTGAGGCATGGGAGGACCAGCAACGTATGCACGGAAAAGACGGCATACATCAGGGTCATGCAAGCTACGCTCTTACCAAAGAAGAGAAGGAAATCTTCTTTGAATGCCTGCTCAGTATTAAGGTACCGTCTGGCTTCTCGTCGAATATAAAGGGAATAATAAACATGGCAGAGAAAAAGTTCCAGAACCTAAAGTCTCATGACTGCCACGTGATTATGACGCAACTGCTTCCGGTTGCATTGAGGGGGCTTCTACCGGAAAACGTTTGATTAGCCATTGTGAAGCTATGTGCATTTCTCAATGCAATCTCTCAGAAGTTAATCGATCCAGAAATCATACCAAGGTTACAGAATAATTTGGTGCAATGTCTTGTCAGTTTCGAGTTGGTGTTCCCACCATCCTTCTTCAACATCATGACGCACGTCCTAGTTCACCTATGCGAAGAGATTAACGTTCTGGGTCCTGTATTTCTACACAATATGTTCCCCTTTGAGAGGTTCATGGGAGTCTTAAAGAAATATGTTCATAACCGTGCTAGGCCAGAAGGAAGCATCTCCAAGGGCCATGAAAATGAGGAGGTCATTGAGTTTTGTATTGACTTTATTCCTGACCTTAAGCCGATTGGTGTTCCTGAATCGCGGCATAAGGGCAGACTGGATGGAAAAGGCACGCTAGGAGGGGAACAAATAATATGTATGGACGGACATTCTCTCACTGAAGCACACTACACAGTTCTACAGAATTCCGCCTTGGTGGCTCCGTATATGGATGAACACAAGAATTTTCTATGCTCCAAACACCCGGAGCGGTCTGATGACTGGATTACACGTGAACAAACCAGGAGTTTCGCCAGCTGGTTGCAAGCACTTACCATGCATGACACCTCTATTGAAGATGACCTGTACTTGTTGTCCCAGTTACCATCTTCGAATATAATGACTTTCAAAGGGTACGAGATAAATGGTAATACATTTTACACGATCGCCAAAGATAAGAAGAGCACCAACCAAAACAGTGGTGTCCGCTTTGATGCAGAAACCAAGACGGGAAAGGAAACATATTATGGTTATATACAGGACATATGGGAACTTGACTATCGACGTGGTTTGAAGGTCCCTTTGTTTCGGTGCAAATGGGTCAATATGACACGAGGCGGGGTAACGGAAGACCCGCAGTACGGAATGACAACAGTGGATCTCAACAATCTTGCGTATGCAGACGAACCATTCGTCCTAGCCAATGATGTGGCACAGGTTTTCTATGTGAAGGACATGTCTACCAAGCCAAGAAAAAGAAAAGATAAGGAAGCGAATGCATCGTACGATGAGTCAAAGCGACACATAGTTCTTTCTGGGAAGAGAAACATCGTGGGAGTGGATGACAAGACAGACAAGTCAGAAGATTATGAAAAGTTTGATGAAATTGCTCCATTCACAGTGAATATTGACCCGAGCATCCCGTTAAATGATGAAGATTTTCCATGGCTACGATGCAAAGGGACACACGCGAAGAAAAAGTTTCACACCCAAAGATCTGGGATGTGATCGGCTTAGCTATCATCACTTTCTTCTGTGTTTCACACCCAGGAGGGAATCTCTGTAATAGTTAGGGTAGCTAGTTATGTGTTTTGGCATTTGAAACGCGAAGAAATTTTATGTGCAAGCAAATTCTTTCATGCATTTATTGATTTTTTCAACTAAATGACCCTGAAATTGAAAAGCATTTCAAATGAACTCAGAAAAGGATGAAAGTTGGCATGGTATCATAATTTCACCCACATAGCATGTGCAAAAAAGTAGAGAGGGTTACCGCAAAAACTGGATACACTTCGTGTACAAAATGGACAATATGTTTCGAAGTATCAGGGTTTCGGACGAAAACTCATCCGTTACAAAGGCATTTCATTTTTAAATAACTTAAGCATTACCAAATTGAATATAATGATAAAACACACTAATATTAAACATAATAAAAAAGAATCACTGGAAAATGTATTTTTAAAGTTAAGTTATTCACAAACTACTGATTCACACAAATTTCAAATAATTCAAAATTTAAACTATTCAAATTTAAAAACTACCGGCACTAACTGAAAGTTTCTAAAAACTATCAAAAATATTCACAAAGAAACTCTAAATACAGCAAAAAAAAACTAAAAATAAATAAAACGAAATAAATAAAGCAGAAAAGAAAAAACTAAATGAAAAAAGCCCACCTACCGGGCCACAGCGGCTTGCATACGACTAGAAACCCAACCTGTTGTTGGGCCAGGATGCAGGCCCGCAAGCCCAATAGGCCCCACAGGGCAGAGTAGCAGAGGTAGGCCCAGAAGGCCTGCATTAGAGAGGAGCTAGAGACAGCAGCGGCTGCGGGGCTTATAAGCAGGTGTGAGCGCCCTTCGGCTAGCGAGGTGGGACTAAACTTCTGCGCCCCTCGCCTGGCAGCGCACCCCCCTTTAGTACCGGTTCCTGGCTCCAACCGGTACTAAAGGACCCCCCCTTTAGTACCGGTTGGAGCCAGGAACCGGTACTAAAGGGGGGTGCTCCCCCCCCCGCTTGGCCTGGCCAAAACAAGCCTTTAGTACCGGTTGGTGGCTCCAACCGGTACTAAAGGTGTCCCCTATATAAGAAGCACTTCGAAAATTTTCAGTTTCTCATCTCCCACTTCTCTCTGCCGCCTCCCCCGTCGCGCCATCGCCGCCCCCGTCGCGCCGTCCCCGTCGACTCCGCGACGCCCCCGTCCTCGTCGCGTCGTCCCCGTCGACTCCGCGGCACCCCCGTCGCCGTCCCGGTCGCCGATCCCCTCTCTTCGCCGTCGCCGTCGCCTTTGGATCGACCTCGCCCTCGTCGTCGCCGTCGCCTCGACCTTTCCCTCGCGCGCTGTGAGCCCCTCCCCTGGCCCCTCTCCTCCCTCCAATCGATCGTAGCGCACACCGGCGCCGGCGCTGGTGCCGACCGTGCGCACGCACACGCGCGCGCGCACACACACACTACATGCACACACACACACACACTACACACACACTAGACGCGCACACACACACAATTTTTCTGTTTTTAGCTTTTAGTTTTTTCTGTTTTTCTGTTTTTCATACAAAGTTTTAGATGAATTAATTAATTAGATTAGATTAATGTCAAATAGTATGTAGAAATGTTAGTTATAATATATATAATGTCAAATGTTATAGAAATGTTAGTTATATAGAAATGTTAGAAATTTTGGAAATGTTAGTTTTAGCTAGCTAGATGAATTAGATTAATTTCAAATTGTTAGACGATGATCGATGTTTTTTTAGTTTCTTATATTTTTAGTTATAAAATTTAGAATTTGCATATATGAAATCATCACAATCCATCATTTAAAAAATGTTACTTTACTTTTGCGGCATATAGTATTTTGTTGTCGACGATGCCCGGCCCGCATCCTCGCCGTCGACACGTCCGCGACGTCCTGCTTCAGAGGACCCATGTCCGGGACTGGGCTCCGCCGGGCTGGCACTGGGAGGTGCTACCTTCAGGGGCGCGACGCTTGGTGAGGAACCCGGCCCCGGGTCCCGTCGTCGACCCTCATCTCCTTTGGTGGCATTCACGTGGGCCACTTTCGGTGCGGAGGGAGCCGGCCCTGCCGGAGGTGGTACATCGTCGTGTTAGGGAGGAGGACGAGCACGTCCATCGCTACATGGCTGCTATGGACGTCAGGTTCTCCAATACCTGGCAGGTTCTTTAGGGAGATCACCCAAGCTATGATCCAGTGATGGTTCCTTCTCTTTGGGTGTCCACCGCCCGCACCTCAGGAACCGCGAGTGGCCTAGATTACTCTGTACTATTCGATCTTTATTAGCTTGCTAGCTAGCTAGCTAGTGATGTATTCAATATTATATCTATTATTCGAGACGGTGTATTCGAGATTATATCTATTATTCGAGATTATACTAAATTGTTTTATATTTCTTTTGTCATAGCTAAATAAAAGCTATGGCAGAGAATACCGACAGAGATAGAGAACAGACCATGCTCGATATCATACGCGGGCCAGATGATGATCAGAATGAACAAGATTTTGACGGCTCCGAATATCTAAACAACACCGGAGATGGTGATATGATATTCGATCACGACGACCGAGAAGATGAAGTCATGAACTACGATGAAGAACATGTTGATCCTGAAACAACAAACACCGGCGAGGTATATATATTTATATAAGCAGGAATCTGGTGATCATCGCATGTTTTAAATGAGTTGAAGATATATTAACGAATCGATCTTTCTTCTTTCAGCCATCCGGATCGAGCAAATCTTCAGGAAAAAGGACGAAACGAGGCCCGAACAAAAAGTTGAAGGAGGGTGTAAAGTACAATATCGAGGCAATCAGACCTAATGGCGAACCATTAGTGCCTAAGAAGATTGCGGACAAGTTCGTTCGTCAGTGCGGAGTTATTGTGAAGGACCAACTCCCGATCTCCCTTCAAGAATGGAGAAAGCCAGCTAATCCACGTCCAGATGTTACTTTTGTCGACGAGAAGCAAAAAAATCTGCTTTGGGATACTCTCATGGAACATTTCACCTTACCAGATAATTTCACAGAAGCAGACGTGCGGAAAGTCAAGGACGCTGCTTTTAGGAAGATGGCGGTTGCATTCAAGAACCACAAGAGAATGACATGGGAGAAGTACGTCAAGGGAGGAAGGAAGACTCCAGTATTCGAGGGGATACTAGAGAATCAAAGTGCTCATTGGGATGATTTCGTGAAATTCAAGGATTCAGAATTAGCTAAGGAACGGTCGAGAATAAACAAGGCCAATGCCGAAAAAAAGGATAAGTTCCATAAGCTGGGGCCAGGTGGCTACGCGGTGGCAATGCCTAAGTGGGATAAGTCTGAGGAAGAGATGGAGGATGCAGGTGTCACTCCGGTTAGTAAGAGCTGGCCCCCCAGGTTCAGGACTTGGTTCTATGCGCATGGGGGGAGTTGGACCCGAAGACAGGCAATGTTTCGACGAAGGCATGTCTGAACGGAGCCGACGATGCGCTACTTGTTGCAATAGAAGAGGCTCGATCGGGGGTGTTCCATCCCAACAGAGAGAACGACGAGCTTACGCGTGCCCTGGGAAATCCTGAACACCCGGGAAGAACACGAGGCAAGGGCGCTATTCCGTGGTATGAGGGGTTTTCGGACTGGAACGCCGACTACAGAACCCGTGCGAGAAAGAAGATTGCGGAGGAGAAGAAGAGGAAGATGGAGGAGGAGCAAAGGAAGCTCGACTATGAACGCCTTCAAGGCCTAGAAGCAAGTCAAGCGGAATTGGCAGCTAAATTCCAGCGGCAGCAGGAGCAGATCGACTCACTTAGCCAGCAAAGGGGGTCTCAGCAGCTGCAGCAGCTAGCGGATGATCCAGCATTGGATACCACCACCCCATCCATGGCGAGAAGCAGCGTGGGTTCCGCCCCGGGCGACGCAGTAGTGCTGGATAGATACCCCATGGATGACATCACGGAGAACACTAACTGCAAGCTACACTTCAAAATGAAGAACATATCCATGAAGGTGGCGGACGCCGTTGCTTTTTCAAATTCCCCCGAGGCAACCTTCCATTGCAACCCGATTCCAGCGGGCTATGCTCGTGTCTTGGTTGATGAGGTGGTGGACCAATATTCGGGGCTAGAGCTTGACATTCCTGGAGGTGATGAGGAGCACACACTCGGAGATGCCAAACATCGTATCATCCTATGGAGAAAGGATTGCATCATTTTTCGAAGGCCACCGACACCGCGTCACCCGACTCCTCGTCGAAGTCCGCCACCGAGTCAGCAGACTCCCGCTCCTCCAAGTCCACCAACGCGTGAGGCCACTCCTCCTCCTCCAAGTCCGGCAAAGTGTCAAGCCACTCCTCCTCCAAGTCCGGCACAGCTTCAGGCCACTCCTCCTCGTCCAACTCAGCCCCGTCAGCCGTCTCCGCCGCCTCAGCAATCGCAGAAGAGACACCCCGCGGCTATGGTGCGTAGCGGTACCAGTCGAGGTCATAGTACAGGAAGTACAGGTGGAGGCAAGCGATATAAATATGGTCCAAACCTCACTACTCCTCTTCCTGTGAGGTCTTACGACAGGACCGAGGAGCAAAGCAATGCCATAGTGCGGGCAGAAGTCGACGCCCATTTTGGACCGAAACCGCCACCGCCGCCAAGGGAGAAAGTGCCTGTGGAAGTAGTTGACCACTTCATTCGTATGGCTCACCCACCAGCTCCTAAGCCTGTTGACACAGACTATGAGCGCCACATCAGGAAGTTACATCGACAACGTCTACAGAAGGAGGCGAGCTCGAGCTCGAGCAAACAACAAGCAGCTGTTGAAAAATGCGGGAAAACCGTTGCCCAGCTGGGAGAACAGGCGGCGCAATCGACCCCCCCGCTTGTTGTGCCGACAACACGTGACAGTACGCGCGCCCAATATTATTGTGGCCAAACAGTTTACGTTCCCGAGGTGGGCGATGTGGTAATAACCCAGGAGCATATAATGCAGGCTGAAGAACTCAAGATCACTGTTGGACAACTCCTCGAGATCGAGGACATGCCTGTGATTACAGAGGAGGAAATAAAACGGAAATATGTCCGGGGCCAACCTTTGGTCAAGCCAGAAGATGTCAAGAAGCTCCCAACGAGAATGTATGAATTGCATCAATGGTACATGGACATTACCAAGAGATCCGATCGAGAGTCCCTCATGGTGTATGTCAAGAAGGATCATTACTACCATGAGAAAGCTTTGGCCGTTGAGTATTCTGAACTGTTTCAGTTATACAATCAAGACGCACTCGACAAATCTATCGTCAGTTGCTATTGTCTGTAAGTGATTTCTTTCTGTAATTAATTGAAGTCTCAAGCTAGCTGTAGTGATCCTTTTGATCAATCATTACCTGTAATTATCCTCACTATATTCTTTTCTGTGGTATTATGCAGGATGAAGATGTATGAAATGAGAAAAGGTGGACGCTATGGCATTGGGTTCATTGACCCAAACACCATTAATCAATACACATGGAAAATGAGCAAGTATTATGAAAAGCACGTAGAGGACAGCATGCTAGAGTTCTTGAAGGGCCTCAAATACAATGAAGATATACTACTTCCTTACAACTTCGAGTGAGTCACACTTTCTTGTACTACAAATTCTCTGTTTTTGCCTACTAGCTAGCTACATGTTTTTGCTTACATATGCCCGCTTAATTAATACATGCAAACGTGTGTGCATGCAGATTTCACTGGATCTTGTGTATCATTAAAGTTGACGCCGGAACAGTTGAAATACTGGACTCGCTACTCAAAGCAAATAGTGACTACAACATCTTGTATGGGATAGTCAACAGGTAATTTCAATCATTATTAACTATATATCTCGGCCTATTTAGTTCGTCATTTCATGATATGAACTATTTAATAACCCCTTTATTCATTTTCTTTGTCGACGGGCAGGGCTTGGGCAAGGTTCATCAGCGTCACAGAAGGCGAATGGAAACCACAGCTGAAATGGTTTCGATCCAAGGTAAGTAATTAAGTAGTACTAGCTAGCTAGCTAGCTGCCATCTCTTTAATTATCATGCTTGATTAATTATTATCTGATCAAATTAAATTCCATTCTCATAATAAAGGCCCTGAAGCAGGCGCAGGGGACTAATCTGTGTGCATACTGCGTTTGCGAGAACATTCGCATGATGGCGTCCGAAAGGAACAGATCTCAAAGACAGGAATGGGTACGCTTGTCAGAACACTATTCACAATTTTTACACCATTATCGATATCTAGTCACACAAATAATACACATGCATATTGATCTCCTTCTTAACAGTTCAAAGAGGTGCGGGACAAGCTCCTAGAAACGGAGCGCGTAGAAGCACTTCAAGAGGAAATAGCGGGATTTTTGCTCGACCAGGTCATAAATCCGAAGGGAGAATACTATTACCCGCTACCGCCCCCATGAACCACTTCCAATTGTCATCGTGCTCCGAAGGCACCAATTAGGCTAATGCCACTGGCTCCGAAGGCAACATGCATATGTAGGAGAAATTGTATATAGCTATACATGTGTGTATGTGTAAATTAATATGGTGGTTTGTGAGACATTGATGATATATATATATATGATTGGTTCTACTAGAAATTCTATTTATATATATATATATATGCATAACGTGTACAATGTGTAGTACCGTAAAATACCAGCAAACGAAAAAGAATTAAAATGGAAAACACAAAATTAAATGAAAAAGAAATCATAAAACCAAAAATCCCCCAAACATTTTAGTACCGGTTGGTGTTACCAACCGGTACTAAAGGGCTCCCGGCCCCCGGAGCTGGCTCGTGCCACGTGGTTTCCCTTTAGCACCGGTTCGTGTTGAACCGGTACTAAAGGGGGGGCCTTTAGTGCCGAAATGTTAGTGCCAGTTCCGAAACCGGCACTAAAGGGCCTTACGAACCGGTGCTAATGGCCCGTTTTCTACTAGTGTGATCATGCATGTAAATATGTCAGGCCTTCCTGTTTTTTAGTACCTATTCCATTCATGATAACATGTTTTCAAATTCAAGTACTGTCATTCTACTCTATCGCAATGCCATCTGCTTAATTTGGACATCATGCTTCTGAATATCTTATGCATTGTTATTCATCAGTATGTACTTCATCTGTCTACCATACCATGTTTTTTTACATTGAAGTGTTGTTCTAGTGCTCTGTTGCAATGCCATCTTATTTTCCCAATCATACACGTGTATGTTGCCTTAGTTATTTCTGTACGTATTCCGCTAGCATACAGTTTTACATTCAACTAGTGTTTTTTTGCTGTGTTGTCCTGTCGTATCCCTAGCTCTTACACCATACTCCCTCCGCCCGGATTACATGTTGCCGAAATGGATAAAAAAGGATGTATCTAGAACTGAAATACGCCTAGACCCATCCATTTTTTTCTGGATGGAGGGAATACATGTCAATATGTCATGCCTTTCTATTCTTCAGTACCTATTCCATCTCTCTGCTTCCGCATGTTTTATAATTAAAGCACCATTCTTCTATACAAGGCATGCAAGGGGAAGACGACTATGTTAGAATCTGAAGGGTTACAAACAAGGCCTTTGCAAAAGATCCAAACGCTAGGAGATAATAAACCAACTCCAGTTTTTATAGATACTGCTCTAGCACAGAGAAACCCAACTCCTACTGATAATAAGCAGATTCCAGTGGCCAAAGAACTAGTCCGCTCCAGTCCAGCAAAAATATGTCAACTCAATTCTAAGAAGCGTGTGCGTATCCTTGCATCATGAAATTTGATAGCATGCTGATCATATTTTCTACATGTTTCTTACCCATCTCTCTTTTAGAAAATAAGCTTAACAGATAGAAGATTTTCTGCAATGGTATCGTTTATGAGGAAAGATTCTTGCAGGAATTCTCTGTGCTCCAATGTAGATGTAAGTACCTGTTGTATATCACTATATTTTTACATCAACATGTATTTTGTTAATCGGCGTGAATCCAACCTTTATCTGATCTAAATTTAGTTGTAGCAAAATGTATGATTAAAGGCCACAATGTTGATTTTTGCAAGGAAAACTGCCTGGTAGTTTTGCATCCTGAACTGCATGAGTGTACTATCTCATATCAGTGGGTTTGAATACTTTGGTTCTGCAGTGGGGTTTTCAGTGTTTTTGTACTGTGTTGTCCTGTCGTATCCCTAGCTCTTACATCATACTCCCTCCGTCCGGATTAAATGTCGCAGAAATGGATAAAACTGGATGTATCTAGAACTGAAATACGCCTAGACCCATCCATTTATTTCCGGATGGAGTGAATACATGTTAATATGTCATGCCTTTCTATTCTTCAGTACCTATTCCATCTCTGTTGTAGCATGTTTTATAACCGAATGACCATTCTTCTATATAAGGCATGCAAGGGGAAGACGGCTATGTTAGAATCTGAAGGGTTACAAACCAGGTCTTTGCAAAAGATCCAAACACCAGGAGATAATAAACCAACTCCATTTTTCATAGATACTACTCTAGCACAGAGAAACCCAACTCCCACTGATAATAAGCAGATTCCAGTGGCCAAAGAACTAGTCCGCTCCAGTCCAGCAAAAGAATGTCAACTCCATTCTAAGAAGCGTGTGCATATCCTCACATCATGAAATTTTATAGCATTCTGATCATATTTTCTACATGTTTCTTAATGTTAAACAATACAAGACTTCCTCCATTGGGATCGTATTCGAGGAAAATATCTTGCGGGAATTCTCTGTGCTCCAGTGCTGATGTAAGTACCTGCTGTATATCACTATATTTTTACATCAGCATGTATTTTGTTAATCGGCGTGAATCTAACCTTCATCTGATCTAAAATTAGTTGTAGCAAAATGTTAAAGGCGCCAATGTTGATTTTTGTAAGGAAAACTGCCTAGTAGTTTTGCGTACTAAGCTGCATGAATGTGGTATCTCATATCACGCACATTACTGAATTGTAGTGCTTCTCTGGTTGCACATTCATTCATTGTGTCAATGTTGCTTTTGTATTACCTTACCTGGCTGATGATAGCTGTGCCATGTTGTGTTAATTTGGTGTAGGCTAGTGGCCCAAATGTTCGTTGTGTCAATGTTGCTTTCCTATTATCTGACTTGGCCAATGATAGCAATGCTAGTGTGTTAATTTTGTGTAGGCTGCTGAAGATAAGAAGAAAAACTCTGAAAATAGCAAGGCAACCCCATTGTTTCTTTCCAGTAAATCTAGGTCAGGTAATATGGCAATAACTCATGATTAATCTGTTTGGTTCCCATCCTAATTTATGTTATGATGCAGTGGTCAAGACACTCTCCACTATCAATAATACAAGCCTTCCAAAATCGCCATCTGAATCTGTTCAGTATCCTCTGTCTCGAATGCAACGGAATAAATGTATGTTTGTGAACCAATTAATGGCTGAAGCAATGATGGAAATGGTGGATGAATCAGAGGTGCAGAGTGGTGCGACACAACAACTGATCAATGTTTTCAGAGACAGTGTGGCAAAGCAGCAAGAACTTGCCCACATGCTTATGGGCGTCATCTGTGCTGAGGTTGCAGATTGTGACATTGTAGATGGTTAGGTTCTGCTCATTTATTTGCACTGGCATCAATCTTTGATTGCCCAGTGGATGTAATTTCCTGTAATATATTCTGGATGTGAAACGTTATTCCCTGTATGCCATACCTTTGCTCGTCGTAATGGGCTCAAATTATCTAATTTGGCCTAAATACATGAACGAACTTTAGTGGGCCCATTAAGTTAATGGGCCGTTACTAGGCCGAAAGTTAATGGTCGGCCCTCTTACCTCCCGGGTCATTAACAGGCCGACATCGAAGCGGGCAACAGGTGGCCCCAATTTATTTCACGGGCCGTTAACAAGCCGTTACTAAGTTTGGGCTACATATGGCCCAACTGTACTGTAGGCCTTTAGCAGGCCGAAAGAGACAGCGGGCTTGTATTGGACCATGAAGAGCATGGGCCGCTAAGAGGCCGAAAGTCAGGTCGTATTGTAAATGGCCCAACTGTGTTGTGGGCCTTTAGCAGGCGGAAAGAGAAACCGGGCTGGTATTGGACCATGAAGGGCATGGGCCGTTAAGAGGCCAAAACTAAGGTCCGACTACAAATGGCCCAACTCATTTATGGTCCGTTAACAGGCTGAAAGGCAGACAGGGCCAGGAATTGGCCCAACACTTAAATGGGTCGCTAAAAGGCCAAAACTCAGGTCCGACTACAATTGGCCCAACTGATTTATGGGCCGTCAACAGGCTGAAAGTGACACCGGGCCAGAAATTGGCCCAACACTTAAATGGGCCGCTAAAAGGCCGAAACTCAGGTCCGACTACAAATGGCCCATCAGATTTATGGGCCGTCAACAGGCTGAAAGACACACCAGGCCGGAAATTAGCCCAACATTTAAATGGGTCGCTAAAAGGCCGAAAGATGTACATCCTGAAAATTGGCCCATCCATTAAATGGGTCGTTAACAGGCCGAAATCTCATCGGGCCGATATTGAGCCCAAATATATAGCGGGATGTTAACGGGGTCGAACTGACGATGGGCTGCAATGGTGTCAAATCTTTAACGGGCTGAATTGGCACATCTTGTATGGGCCGTGGGCTTAAATGGACCTGACACAAGTAGGCCTTATATGGGCCGGCCTGCTAATTTTTACTGGGCCGGCCTTTTTCACTATAATGGGCCACTGTTGGGCCGTGCCACGTGTCGACCTACCATAGGCGCCTCTTGTCCAATGAGTGGATGGCATCTGTCCCAATGATGAGCCGACACGTGTTTCCTCTAGCCAATGATGATTTTACATGTGGAAAATCCCCATTGGTCTGGGCTGTTAACGGGTTATCGGATCCAAAACCCGACCCGATAGCTTAACAGCATTCCGTTACGGTGGATGCCACGTGTCGGTCACCCTTGACGAAAGCACTTCTGTGACGCGCGATTTATCGTCATGGAAGTGGACACTTCCGTGATGATAATTTTGGTAATGTCATGGAACACTTCTACGACAGCACATGTATGCCTATCTTGATTCTGTCATAAATTTGTCATGGATGTACATGCATGACAAAAAACATGACCTACTGTGACAAACACGTATCATCACGGAAGTGTATTTTTTTGTAGTGGTGGAACGTTCCCTACCGAAACCATCAGGATTGTTGTGAGAAGCTTTGGTTTGTGAGAAGCATATCCCCAAACCCGCCCCAAATGGGACAAAAAATTTACCACGACATGTTGATGCCGCTCCATGATAGCATGCCAAGTTTCATGAATTTCAGACGAGCTTTGGATTTACTATAATTTAAAAACCAGGTATCTCAATGTTTGCGGCCGAGTAACCGTGGTAGGGTGTTTGACATTCATTCCCATTTCTTGCATGGGACCTAAGCATGCAACCAAGGACACATATTTGAATTTTCAACCAATTTATATGCATTAGAGCATGTTCATGTAGGTCAAATTTTAATTATGCACATAAATGCATTGAAAACTCAGTTAATTCCAATTCTTTTACGACACACATATAGTTGCATGTTCACTGCAAATAAAAGGTCTAGAAATTCAAACACCGTCCATTGTCGCTGTGACCCCATTATGTAATTAAAATCAATATGAAAAATCAAGTAGATCACACACAGTTTATTATCACCAACCGTGTGAGATGCAACACAAAATATCCTGGAGCACTATCGTTGTATAGTACGCCTATGGCTTACGCGACTACAGTCCACAGCCGGCGTCTCAAGCACACTAGCTCGCTCCCCAAATATCATTTCACTGTTCAATCGTCACTGGTGAAAGATGGGCACGTGGACCCGCGTCATGAGGGAAACTTTGGTGGCCCACTCCGGTGAGAGCACGGCCGCAGCCGCCATGCGCGTGCTAACAAGGTGCATGAGCATGGCCGCAATCTGCGACCAGGCGGCAAAGGCAGCCCAAACGGCCGCCGTTGCTTCTCAGGTGGCGGTAGCAACATCTGCCTCGGGGATAGCAACTGGCCGGAGCGACACAACAGCTGTCCGTTCCGCAGCGGCGGCCTTAGCCCTGATGGAGGCCGCCCATGACCAGGTCGAGGCTGCCCACGCCCAGCTCATGGCAGTCACCTCACAAATCGAATGAAGCTTCTCCGACAAACGGTCGGCAAACCATGACCGAAGAGCTATTAATCGCTGAGAGCATTCAAGCAGCCATCCGTTCCTCTGCCACATACCTTGCGACGACGGAGCCCGTCCAAGCCCAGATCACGGCCGCCCACACCTAGCTTGTTGCAGCCTTTTCCAAAGATATGGCGGACGCGATGGCGAGATGCTTGCCGAGTATGGTGCGATGGATGCCATGGAGCTCCTTCCCCAGGAGACCGTCAGGCGTGAGCTGGACATGGAGGCGGCGGCGGAGATCGACAAGCACTAGCCGTAGTAGTACTCTTTGTTTTGTTTAATTAAGAGCACCGGTCTTTAATTTGTTCGAGTAATGTTTAGGTCAGCTAGCTCTGTTTAATTGCTGAACTTGCTCGATTAAGAAGTGTGGGTGTGCAATAGTCTCCTTTGTGTACCCAAATTATGCAATGACGTGGATGGCCACTGTAACCATGGAAATTCGAACCAAAAATTTTGACGTTCAAACTCATCACACACGGGTTAAGCTATCTGAATCATTTTGGATGTTCGCATATCGTACACGGTTCTCAATAAGAGACTGTGTCTGATGACACTTTGCGCGCCAGTTTTTTCGCTGAAGCGATTCCAAATTTTTGGCTTCCGCATAAATATCTACCTCCCCGCCCCCTCCCCCTTACCAAAAGCCACATTTCCCCTGTTTCCGCCTTCCTTTCCAAGTTGAAACCTTCACTCCTTGCTTGCAGCGCCACCTCCTCGCCAGTGACCCTACTTCACGCTGCTCGGCCTCGCCTATCCAGGAAGGTAATCCACACCCGACCCCCATCCTCCTCCTCCTTCCACATCCCACATGCCTCGACCACTGGCGCGAGCACGACACCTTCCACCCAAATCACTGACCCCTCCATAAAATAAGCTCCGCCCTAAGACATGGTGCACGCAGTATAGCCAGGATCTCAAGGAGCATTTGGCAGCGGAGAAGCAAATCACGGCCGCATGCGCGGATGAGGTTGCGATGGCTGCCATTCGTGCTGACCCCCAGATCTTGGAGGAGCACCTCGCTGTCGAGGCCACCGTCGATACCTCACACACCGATGCTGCGACGCAGTTGGCTGCTTTAAACGACAGTTCGTGGCGTTTTCTCGAGGCCACTATCGGTGCCTTTGACGGAGAGTACGAGGTGTTTTCTCAGCGTGCACGTGCTTACCTCATCTCGAGAGCCAGCAGGTTGGTGCCTGGAGTGGCTCAGGAAACTCACCACTATATACGACGAGGGCACCCACGAAGTAGAGGCCTCGCCCTCTTCCATGTCCAAGGAGCCAATCGTCATCGATATCTCCGACAATGAGTAGCTTGTCTTATTAGCTCACTATAAGGACCCATGTTCAGTTTGCTAGCTACTGCCTTTCCTTAACAAATTCTAGTGAATTGTGCTATCTACTTTTACCATGCAATCTTTTGCTCTAGAGTATATGTTCTATATGTCGTGCAATGTGGTGTTCAGTTAACTATTTGGTTCAATTCTGCAAATGTGATGTTCAATTCTTCAAGGTGCAATTTTCGAAGTTTTCTAGCATGCTTGGTTTGGTTAACTGTCCGATCTTCTGTTAGGAGTATGTTATATTGTGCAATGCGGTGCTCAGTTAACGTTTGGTTCATTTGTTGTGGTGTTTAGTTAACTGTTTGATTCAATTCTGTAATGCGATGTTCAATTGTTGTGGGTGCATTCTGTTATCGTATACCATGTGAGAAATAAATCGAATTTGGTTGTACTAAATACATGAGAAACAAATACAATTGCTATATTTCCAAGTTGTTAAGCATGCTAGGTTTGGTTAACTGTCTGATCTTCTATTAGGAGTATGTTATATTGTGCGATGTGGTGCTCAGTTAACGTTTGGTTCATTTGTTGTGGTGTTTAGTTAACTGCACGTGCATGGTCCGTTGTCTAATAGCACATTATTGTGCAATTGCAGGAACCATTCTAATATTTATGTTTTTTAACAATTTGGTCTTGCACATGTAGGTCCTGCTGTCAGAGGTTTTGACCCACTGTTCGACCCTTTTTGCATATGGGAAATGAGTTGTCCATGAATATCAATCAAGTCAAGAAACTTAGAAAGATTGTTAGGATAATGAAGTTAGCGACAAAAAACAACAGGATCTTTGTCTGCACAATGAAGAAGACATCAGTTCACTACAAGATGGTACTAACTATTATACCTTGCCTTTTTTATTCCTTTGCCCCATTTCCAATATAGAGAAGATATTTATGCACATCCTTGTTTTCAGGCCTTTCCAAAGCATTTCACTGATGATTACCTCTCAAACCACCTCTATGGCCAGGAGGCGAGGAAGGTTTTCATACAACACCCACCGTTCAATATTGAAGTGTTTCTGAAGAGGACAAAGGACGGACGGTCAATCATCCACATGCACTGGCCTAAAGTTGCAAAGACCTTCAACATGAATGAAGGATCAATATTCGCCTTCCGCTTCAGCAGTTTTCCAGATGAGATGCATCTGTCTATATACCGTCTATGATGCTAATTTCGAAAGGTTCTACATGTTGCATGTGAAACTTGGTGCTGGTGCAGTTGTGTAATGGGGTAGCTGAGTGCTGAAGCTATATCATGTTGTACTCTGATGTATTTCAATTATGAAATTCTGCTTCCTTAATATGGAAATGAAATACATTATGTGCTTAATATGAATGTCAATTAGATTAATAAATGGATTATTAATAATAGGGCAATTAGCCTGCGAATTGGGTTTTGCTATTGCAAACGATTATTGAAAAAAATACCATGGGCGATGACCTCAGGCAACACACACAGTTTCTAGGAATAAACCGTGTTGGATCAATGAACAATCACACACGACTTTCTCTTGAAAACTGTTTGTGTTAGGCCACCTTGCGCAAACGTTTACCACATAGAAACTGTGTGTGATGGACAGCCTTTGCCACACAGTTTCTTCTACGGACCGTGTGTGATGCATTCAATAACGCAGACGATAAATTTTTTAATATCGTGTGCAAAGGCAACGCTATCACGAACGATTTAACGGGAAAAATTGTGTGTGATGTACCTATGAATGGAAACGTTTTCCTTGGAGCGACTGTGTGGGATGTACATACGAACATAAACGTTTAGCGGGGACTGCCTGTGTGGGATGTACTTGCGTCCGGAAACAATTTCACCAGTATAATTGTATTTTTAGCTCTACTATACGTATTTTCGTATTTGAGCGCTCGCCGGTCGCACACGAACTCATTTTGCCGAGCGTGTGTGCCACGAGGGCATATCCCCGACAGTTTCTAGGTCGTGTGGGAAGGACCCGCTATCGCCATCACTCACTAGGCGATGGTTCCAAATGCCGTCGCGGAAAGGGGTTAAAAACCGTTTGTATAACACTGACGCGTACTAGTGTCTCAAAATGTTTTTATCTCTCAATTTTCGCTTTGAGCTCTAGCACCTCTACAAATCCCTACTTCACTCTGCAAAGGGCCTTTCTTTTACATTATGAAATTTTTATTTTAAAGTTGAGTCTCCATCTTCTCTTACAAAGCACCAACTAGGGGGCACTATGATCGTACTTGAGCATTGGGTGTAGCTAATATGAGAGTGTGTTCCATGAATGGATCAATGATTGAGCATGATGGGCTAGGGATAGCTTATTTTAGCGTTGATATTTTAAAAGACATGGTTGCTTGTTGATATGCTTGAGTATTTAACTCTCGTGTCAAAACTAGAATATTCCTTTGAATAATATAAAAGTCCAAATGTCCATGCTACAAAGAAAAGAATACGAGATGACATGTTAGGTAGCATTCCACATCAAAAATTCTATTTTTATCATGTACCTACTCGAAGACGAGCAGGAATTAAGCTTGGGGATGCTGATACATCTCCAACGTATCTATAATTTTTTATTGTTCCATGTTGTTGTATTATCATTCTTGGATGTTTTATAATCATTTTATATCATTTTTTGGTACTAACCCGTTGTCATAGTGCCAAGTGCCAGTTACTGTTTTCTGCATGTTTTTTACATCGCAGGACATCAATACCAAACGGAGTCCAAACGCAGCAAAACTTTTTGTCGATTTTTTTGGACCAGAAGACATCCAGTGGGTCGGAGAAGCACCTGGGGGGTGCTCCGAGGGGAGCACAACCCACCAGGGCATGCCCTGGTGGGTTTTGCCCACCTCGGGTGCCTCTCGAACCGACTCTTTGCTCTATAAATACTCCAATATTCCAGAAACCCTAGGGGAGTCGACCAAAATCAATTCTAGCCACCGCAGAGTCTAGAACCACCATATCCAATCTAGACACCATCTCAGAGGGGTGCATCATGTCCATTGGTGCCTCTTCGATGATGTGTGAGTAGTTCTTTGTAGACCTTCGGGTCCATAGTTAGTACCTACTTGGCTTCCTCTCTCTCGTTTGATTCTGAATACAATGGTATCTTGGAGATCCATATGATGTAACCCTTTTTGTGGTGTGTTTGTTGGGATCAGATGAACTTTGAGTTTATGATTAGATCTATCTTTTTATCCATGAAAGCTATTTGAGTCTTGTTTGATCTCTTATATGCATGATTTTTTATAGCCTCGTATTTCTTCTCCGATATTTGGGTTTTGTTTGGCCAACTTGATCTATTTATCTTGCAATGGGAAGATGTACTTTGTGATGGGTTTGATCTTACGGTGCTTGATCCCAGTGATAGAAGGGGAACCGACACGTATGTATCATTGCCATTAAGGATAACAAGATGGGGTCTATTTCTACATAAATAGATCTTGTCTACATCATGTTGAAAGTGCGTTAAGTCGACTAGAGGGGGGGTGAATAGGCGATTTTTATGAATTCTTCACTGAGGAATTTCAGGGTGAGGAAATTCCTGAGCGAAGAACTACTTGCAGCGGAATAAGTACTCAGATGCATATATGACATAACATAAACATGGATATCATGATGAAATGAAATCATACACAGACTATAGAAAGCGTAAGCACAGGATAAAACAGGATGAAGACAAACAGACTGAAGAAATTGAACTGAGGAAATTGAGAAAGTCTTCAGTCAAAGTCTTCAAACAGATATGAACAAGTACACAACACAATAATGAATAAACGAAAGGTTTGAGGAAATAAAACCAATAAGCTTGGTGAAGACAATGATTTGGTAGACCAGTTCCAACTGTTGTGACAGTTGTACGTCTGGTTAGAGTGGCTAGGTATTTAAACCTAAGGACACACAGTCCTCATTGTATTCTCCTTGAACTAAGGTCACACAGACCTCGTCCAATCACTCGTGGTAAGTCTTCAGGTGACTTCCAAACCTTCACAAACTTGGTCACCCAGCGATCCACAATTTCCTCTTGGATTCTCTAGACCATGACGCCTAACCTCCTGGAGGATGCACAGTCCTCAAAGGCAACAAGCGTCGGTTCCACACAGGAACAATCTCTTTAGTGATGCTCAATCACTTAGGGTTTGTAGGTGTTTGGTTTGGGGTTTTGGGTTTTTCCTCACTTGATGATTTTCGCTCAAAGTCCTCAGAGGATGGGATGCTCTTAATGACAAGTGTCAGTTTCTCGCGGAGCAGCCAACCAGCTAGTGGTTGTAGGGGGCGGCTATTTATAGCCTAGGGAGCAGCCCGACATGATAAGACATAAATGCCCTTCAATATTATGACCGTTAGGTGGGTAGATATTTTTGGGACAGCTGGCGCATAGCATAGCAATGGTCGGAAATTTGACTATCAAATTCCTCAGGGCTATCATGTTCGTCACTTGTAGGCAATCCGCACTGGCGAATTCCTAACTCCTCAGTCAGAACAAATTCCTCAGAGACCAGAAGAACTTCATCTCTGTCACTGAAGAAATTGACTAAAATGTATGAGATTTCCAATGGCTTCACTCGAAGGGATTGGTAGGTGTAGAATTTTGAGATGAGCATCACATGGAAACTTTTCCTTAGTTTTACCTCGACCCCCTTTAACAATACGGTGTTTCCTGTGAATCAAGTAAGAGAAAATGAAACTATGAAAACAAAAGTCTTCACGCTTCATATTCCTCGTATGAATATCAAGTCTTCACGGTCACACCAATTTCTTCACTTTCAATGTCTTGAGAAATCCAAAGTCTTCAGTCGTAGACATTCATTTTTAGGGGTCGACTTTCTTTGTAAATATCAAACTCCTCATAGACTTATAGACCTGTGTACACTCACAAACGCATTAGTCCCTTAACCTATAAGTCTTAAAGACACAAAAATCACTAAGGGGCACTAGATGCACTTACAATCTCCCCCTTTTTGGTGATTGATGACAATATAGGTTAAGTTTTCAATGGGGATAAACATATGAAGTGTAAATACTGATATTGAGGAAGTTGATTGCAAGATATAGAAGAACTCCCCCTAAAGATGTGCATAGTGAGGAATTTTCTTTTGAAGCAGTGCACATTTGAAGAGTAGAATCAGGGAGATCTCCCCCTATATCTTGTAATTTGATGTCTACTACACAACCTTCTTCTTGTAGACGTTGTTGGGCCTCCAAGTGCAGAGGTTTGTAGGACAGTAGCAAATTTCCCTCAAGTTGATGACCTAAGGTTTATCAATCCATGGGAGGCATAGGATGAAGATGGTCTCTCTGAAACAACCCTGCAACCAAATAACAAAGAGTCTCTTTTGTCCCCAACACACCCAATACAATGGTAAATTGTATAGGTGCACTAGTTCGGCGAAGAGATGGTGATACAGGTGCAATATGGATGGTAGATATAGGTTTTGGTAATCTGAAAATATAAAAACAGCAAGGTAGAAAGTGGTAAAAGTGAGCGTAAACGGTATTGCAATGCTAGGAAACAAGGCCTAGGGTTCATACTTTCACTAGTGCAAGTTCTCTCAAAAATAATAACATAATTGGATCATATAACTATCCCTCAACATGTAACAAAGAATCACTCCAACGTCACTAATAGCGGAGAACAAATGAAGAGATTATGGTAGGGTATGAAACCACCTCAAAGTTATCCTTTCTGATCGATCTATTCAAGAGTCTGTAGTAAAATAACACGAAGCTATTCTTTCCGTTCAATCTATCATAGTGTTCGTACTAGAATAACACCTTAAGACACAAATCAACCAAAACCCTCATGTCACCTAGATACTCTAATGTCACCTCAAGTATCCGTGGGTATATATGATTATACGATATGCATCACACAATCTCAGATTCATCTATTCAACTAACACAAAGAACTTCAAAGAGTGCCCCATGGAACTCACAAGTTCAAAGAGTGCCCCACTTGCTACCTTGCTGTTTCTACCGGAGAGTCAAGATGAAAACGTGTGCCAACACCTATGCATAAGTTCACGAGGTCATGGAACTCACAAGTTGATTACCAAAACATACATCAAGTGGATCACATGATATCCCATTGTCACCATAGATAAGCATGTGCAAGACATACATCAAGTGTTCTCAAATCCTTAAAGACTCAATCCGATAAGATAACTTCAAAGGGAAAACTCAATTCATCACAAGAGAGTAGAGGGGGAGAAACATCATAAGATCCAACTATAATAGCAAAGTTTGCGATACATCAAGATCATACCACCTCAAGAACACAAGAGAGAGAGAGAGAGATCAAACACATAGCTACTGGTACATACCATTAGCCCCGAGGGAGAACTACTCCCTCCTCGTCATGGAGAGCACCGGGATGATGAAGATGGCCACTGGAGAGGGATTCCCCTCTCCGGCAGGGTGCCAGAATGGGTCTAGATTGGTTTTCGGTGGCTACAGAGGCTTCTAGCGGCGGAACTCCCGATCTATGATGTTCCCCAATGTTTCTAGGGTATATGGACATATATAGGCGAAAGAAGTTGGTCAGGGGAGCCACGAGGGGCCCACGAGGGTGGGGGCACGCCAGGGGGGCAGGCGCGCCTCCCTGCGTCATGGCCACCTCGAAGCTTCTCTGACGTATACTCCAAGTCTCCTGAATTGCTTCCGTTCCAAAAATTACTCTCCCGAAGGTCTCATTCCGTTTGGACTCTGTTTGATATTCCTTTTCTTTGAAACACTGAAATAGGCAAGAAAACAACAATTTGGGCTGGGTCTCCGGTTAATAGGTTAGTCCCAAAAATAACATGAAAGTGTATCATAAAGCCCATAAACATCCAAAACAGATAATATAATAGCATGGAACAATAAAAAAAAATTATAGATACGTTCAAGACGTATCAGCATCCCGAAGCTTAATTCCTGCTCGTCCTTAAGTAGGTAAATGATAAAAAAGAATTTTTGATGTGGAATGCTTCCTGACATATTTCTCAATGTTTATTGTGGCAAGAATATTCAGATCCATAAGATTCAAGACAAAAGTTTAGTATTGACATAAAAATAGTAATACTTCAAGCATACTAACAAAGTAATCATGTCTTCTCAAAATAACATGGCCAAAGAAAGCTATCCTTACAAAATCATATAGTCTGGCTATGCTCTATCTTCATCACACAAAATATTTAAATCATGCACAACCCCGATGACAAGCCAAGCAATTGTTTCATACTTTTGATGTTCTCAAACCTTTTCAATCTTCACGCAATACATGAGCGTGAGCCATGGATATATCACTATATGTGGAATAGAATGGTGGTTGTGGAGAAGACAAAAAGGAGGAAGATAGTCTCACATCAACTAGGCGTATCAATGGGCTATGGAGATGCCCATCAATAGATATCAATGTGAGTGAGTAGGGATTGCCATGCAATGGATGCACTAGAGCTATAAGTGTATGAAAGCTCAAAAAGAAACTAAGTGGGTGTGCATCCAACTTGCTTGCTCACGAAGACCTAGGGAAATTTGGGGAAGCCCATCATTGGAATATACAAGTCAAGTTCTATAATGAAAAATTTCCACTAGTATATGAAAGTGACAACATAGGAGACTCCCTATCATGAAGATCAAGGTGCTACTTTGAAGCACAAGTGTGGTAAAAGGATACTAGCATTGTCCCTTCTCTCTTTTTCTCTCTTTTTTTTATTTGGGCCTTTTCTCTTTTTTATGGCCTCTTTTTTTTTCTTTTCTTTTTATTTCTTTTTCGTCCGGAGTCTCATCCCGACTTATGGGGGAATCATAGTCTCCATCATCCTTTCCTCACTGGGACAATGCTCTAATAATCTTGATCATCACACTTCTTTTTACTTACAACTCAAGAATTACAACTCGATACTTAGAACAAAATATGACTCTATATGAATGCCTCCGGCAGTGTACCGGGATGTGCAATGACTCATGAGTGACATGTATGAAAGAATTATGAACGGTGGCTTTGCCACAAATGCGATGTCAACTACATGATCATGCAAAGCAATATGAAAATGGTTAAGCGTGTCATAACAAACGGAACGGTGGAAAGTTGCATGGCAATATATCTCGGAATGGCTATGGAAATGCCATGATAGGTAGGTATGGTGGCTGTTTTGAGGAAGGTATATGGTGGGTTTATGCTACCGGCAAAAGTTGCGCGGCACAAGAGAGGCTAGCAATGGTGGAAGGGTGAGAGTGCGCATAATCCATGGACTCAACATTAGTCATAAAGAACTCACATACTTATTGCAAAAATGTATTAGTCATCTAAACAAAGTACTACGCACATGCTCCTAGGGGGATAGATTGGTAGGAAAAGACCATCGCTCGTCCCCGACCGCCACTCATAAGGAAGACAATCAATAAATAAATCATGCTCCGACTTCGTCACATAACGGTTCACCATACGTGCATGCTACGGGAATCACAAACTTCAACACAAGTATTTCTCAAATTCACAACTACTCAACTAGCATGACTCTAATATCACCATCTTCATATCTCAAAACAATAATCAAGTATCAAACTTCTCTTAGTATTCAACGCACTTATATGAAAGTTTTTATAATGCCATGTTTTTCTAAAGGACTCTCAAAATATTATAAGTGAAGCATGAGAGATCAATTATTTCTATAAAATAAAACCACCACCATGCTCTAAAAGATATAGGCGAAGCACTAGAGCAAATGACAAACTACTCCAAAAGATATAAGTGAAGATCAATGAGTAGTCGAATAATTATGCAACCATGTGAAGACTCTCTAACATTTAATAAATTCCGATGTTGGTATTTTATTCAAACAGCAAGGAAAACAAAATAAAATAAAGTGACGCTCCAAGAAAAACGCATATCATGTGGCGAATAAAAATATAGCTCCAAGTAAAGTTACCGATGAACGAAGACGAAAGAGGGGATGCCTTCCGGGGTGCTGGGGTACTGATCCACGGGCACCTATGGGACCAGCGGGCCGGGTCCCTTTCGGTTCGGCGGGGGCGGAGATCGTGCAAAGAGAAAATCGAGGCGAAGCACGCGAGCGATTTACCCAGGTTTGGGCCGCACGGATGCGTAAAACCCTACTCCTGCTTTGTGGTTTTGTATTGATTTCTAGCTCGGGAGCGCGGAGTGCTACAGTACCCACCAGCAGCTAGCAAGACCGAGTGTGAGTGTTCGAACTGGCTGACCCCCCTCTACGTTGCACACGGGCCTCCTTTTATATGCTCAAGGGGCTACCGATAGGTGGCAACGGAGGTAAAGGGCAAAAATGGAAAGGTGCTGTGGTAGGCACAGCTACCTGTTACAGAGTATCATACCTAACCCTGACGGCAGGGGACAAGGGTCTTAAATGCCCGTTTGTGTCGCCTAAACAGTGCGAAAAGGGACCGCCAGGGACGCCACCATTCGCCACGATGGCGATCTTGTCAGCGCCGCTTGCCACCGCACGTCCCTAGCTGCACAGCCTTCCGCCACGTACGCCTGGAAGGGCCCCAGAGCGACACGTTGGTGGATGTGCTGGAGCGCGGCGCGGAGAGGTGGCTTGCCGCGGCAAGCGCCTTGCCGCGGTCGTTGTCTTGTCGCGTCCGGGAGCTTGTCGCTCACCGGGTCTTGCCGGAACGCGTGGTGCACCGCGGCAAGTTCCTTGAAATGCCTTGAGTGGCCTTCCCGGCAAGCTCCTCTTGTCGGGGTCTTGGGATGCTTTTGTTAGCCTTCCCGGCAAGCTCCTCTTGCCGGGGTCTTGTCTTCTTGACTTGGACACTTTGTTCTTGAATGGCTCCAAAGGAACCACGGAGGATCTTGGCGGTCACTCGGCAAGCCTTGCCGCGGGATGCTGCGATTGCCCGTGCACAAGTTCGGGATACTAGGGTACCCCTACTCTAGTACACCGACACGGGGCATCCCCAAGCTTAGGCTTTTTGGTGTCCTTGGATTTATCTTGGGGTGCCTTGGGCATCCCCAAGCTTAGGCTTTTGTCACTCCTTATTCCATAGTCCATCAAATCTTTACCCAAAACTTGAAAACTTCACAACACAAAACTTAACAGAAAACTCGTAAGCTCTGTTAGTATAAGAAAATAAATCACCACTTAGGTACTGTTGTGAACTCATTCCAAATTCATATTGGTGTAACATCTACTGTATTACAACTCATCTATGGTTCATACCCTCCGATACTACTCATAGATTCATCAAAATAAGCAAACAACACATAGAAAACAGAATCTGTCAAAAACAGAACAGTCTGTACTAATCTGTAGGTTTCGAATACTTCTATAACTCCAAAACTCCTGATAAATTAGGAAGTCCTAGGAAATTTGTATATTGATCTACTTCAGTTCGAAATGGTATTTTATCGCTCTATGGTAAAAATTGAAAATTATTCTCGTGAGCGCATAATTTCTGTTTTTTATAGCAAGATCAAATAACAATCACCCAAGAAGGTCCTAAAGGCTTTACTTGGCACAAACACTAACATAAAAACACAAAATCATAACGGAAGCTAGATGAATTATTTATTACTAAACAGGATCAAAAAGCAATGAACAAAAATAAAAATTGGGTTTCCTCCCAACAAGTGCTATCGTTTAACGCCCCTAGCTAGGCATGATGATTTCAATGATGCTCACATGAAGGATAAGAATTGAAACATAAAGAGAGCATCATGAATAATATGACTAGAACATTTAAGTCTAACCCACTTCCTATGCATAGGGATTTTGTGAGCAAACAACTTGTGGGAACAAGAATCAACTTGCATAGGAAGGTAAAACAAGGATAACTTTAAAACTTTAAGCACATAGAGAGGAAACTTGATATTATTGCAACTCCTACAAGAATATATTCCTCCATCATAATAATTTTCAGTAGCATCATGAATGAATTCAACAATATAACTATCACATAAAGCATTATTTTCATGATCTACAAGCATAGAAAATTTACTACTCTCCATATAAGCAAATTTCTTCTCATGGATAATAGTGGGAGAAAACTCAACAAAATAATTACCATATGAGGCATAATCCAATTGAAAATTAAATTCATGATGACAAGTTTCATGTATATCATTATTATTTATAGAATACAAGTCATCACAATAATCATCATAAATAGGAGGCATGCTATCATCATAATAAATTTGCTCATCAAACTTGGGGAACAAAAAATATCAACTTCATCAAACATAGCTTCCCCAAGCTTGGGCCTTTTCATATCATTAGCATCATGGATATTCAAAGAATTCATACTAACAACATTGCAATCATGATCATCATACAAAGATTTAGTGCCAAACATTCTAATGCATTCTTCTTCTAACACTTTGGCACAATTATCGGAATCCTTATTTTCATGAAAGATATTTAAAAGATGAAGAGTATGGGACAAACTCAATTCCATTTTTTGTAGTTTTCTTTTATAGACTAAACTAATGATAAAACAAGAAATTAAAAGATTCGGTTGCAAGATCTAAAGATATACCTTCAAGCACTCACCTCCCCGGCAACGGCGCCAGAAAAAAGCATGATGTCTACTACACAACCTTCTTCTTGTAGACGTTGTTGGGCCTCCAAGTGCAGAGGTTTGTAGGACAGTAGGAAATTTCCCTCAAGTGGATGACCTAAGGTTTATCAATCCGTGGGAGTCATAGGATGAAGATGGTCTCTCTCAAACAACCCTGGAACCAAATAACAAAGAGTCTCTTGTGTCCCCAACACACCCAATACAATGGTAAATTGTATAGGTGTACTAGTTTGGCAAAGAGATGGTGATACAAGTGCAATATGGATGGTAGATATAGGTTTTTGTAATCTGAAAATATAAAAACAGCAAGGTAGCAAGTGGTAAAAGTGAGCGTAAACGGTATTGCAATGCTAGGAAACAAGGCCTAGGGTTCATACTTTCACTAGTGCAAGTTCTCTCAACAATAATAACATAATTGGATCATATAACTATCCCTCAACATGTAACAAAGAATCACTCCAAAGTCACTAATAGCGGAGAACAAACGAAGAGATTGTGGTAGGGTACGAAACCACTTCAAAGTTATCCTTTCTGATCGATCTATTCAAGAGTCCATAGTAAAATAACACGAAGCTATTCTTTCCATTCAATCTATCATAGTGTTCGTTCTAGAATAACACCTTAAGACACAAATCAACCAAAACCCTAATGTCACCTAGATACTCCAATGTCACGTCATGTATCCGTGGGTATGATTATACAATATGCATGACACAATCTCAGATTCATCTATTCAACCAACACAAAGAACTTCAAAGAGTGCCCCAAAGTTTCTACCAGAGAGTCAAGATGAAAACATGTGCCAACCCCTATGCATTAGTTCACGAGGTCATGGAACTCGCAAGTTGATTACCAAAACATATGTCAAGTGGATCACATGATATCCCATTGTCACCATAGATAAGCACGTGCAAGACATACATCAAGTGTTCTCAAATCCTTAAAGACTCAATCCGATAAGATAACTTCAAAGGGAAAACTCAATTCATCACAAGAGAGTAGAGGGGGAGAAACATCATAAGATCCAACTATAATAGCAATGCTCGCGATACATCAAGATCGTACCACCTCAAGAACACGAGAGAGAGAGAGAGATCAAACACATAGCTACTGGTACATACCCTCAGCCCTGAGGGAGAACTACTCCCTCCTCATCATGGAGAACATCGGGATGATGAAGATAGCCACCGGAGAGGGATTCCCCCCTCCGGCAGGGTGCCGGAACGGGTCTAGATTGGTTTTCGGTGGCTACGGAGGCTTCTAGCGGCGGAACTCCCAATCTATTCTGTTCCCCGATGTTTTTAGGGTATATGGACATATATAGGCGAAAGAAGTCGGTCAGGGGAGCCACGAGGGGCCCACGTGGGTGGGGGCGCGCCCAGGGGGGCAGGCACGCCTCCCTGCCTCGTGGCCACCTCGAAGCTTCCCTGACGTATACTCCAAGTCTCCTGGATTGCTTCCGTTCCAAAAATAACTCTCCCGAAGGTTTCATTCTGTTTGTACTCCGTTTGATATTCCTTTTCTTCGAAACACCAAAATAGGCACGAAAACAACAATTTGGTCTGGGCCTCCGGTTAATAGGTTAGTCCCAAAAATAATATAAAAGTGTATAATAAAGCCCATAAACATCCAAAACAGATAATATAATAGCATGGAACAATAAAAAATTATAGATACGTTGGAGATGTATCATAATTCATACACGCATTTAACATATGATATTAAGAATTTGAAATGCATGATGAAATATGGTGACTGATGTGATTCAGCATGCGTGCATTAACATATATGAGGAAATAGCATGCAGAAGAAAGTAGCCAAAGTATCAGACCACCATCGGGTTTAAGTTTAAAACTCAATCCAATAAATCTTTAGAAGAACGAGAGTTTTAACTTAGAAAAAAATGCCCATATATAGAGAACCGTTTGAAGACTAACTCAAATTTCTTCCCCTTTGTCATCGAATGACCAAAAGGGACGAAAAGTGAGGACTAACGCCCCTGAAGAATATCATTACTGAGTCGATGAAGGAGCTCCAACATTGTTGGGGTTAGTTGTTGAGGTAGGGTCTGCCGCAGTGTCTTCCAAATCTTCATGTTCATCACTCTCACGCGATGAAGAATATGAGCTGGCTACCAAGGAAGGAACTTTGGTTTTCTTGAATTTCTTCACTGGTGGTTGAGACCATTCAAAGTCCTGCTTGAAACCCATTTGCTTTAGATCTTGTTCACCATAGCGATGAGACAGAACAACCCAGTTGCGATTGAATACTTCATGGATGTAGAAGTGGTTCTTCTTCACTACATTGTGTGTAGCAGTCATATTGTGAATAATGGAACCAAACTGACGCTTAACCCATTTGTGGTTGCGATCGACCTTCTGGTGAAGACTGAGGAGAAGCTCACGATCAGCCATCACCCTTGGAGCTGTGCCTTGAGGATTTTGCTTTGAGGCATTGGCGGCAGAGTCATGAGTGGCAGAGTCATCATTGGTGGAATAAGATGCAACTTTGCGGAACTGACCATCCAATGGACAAATGCCTTCATCAATAATAGCAGTAGCCTTGCCCTTTTCATCAGCTGAGGAAAATGTCCGCTTGAGGACTTCTATTGGGGGCAAGTAACTGATGTGATTCTGTAAATCAGCCTTGTAGTTGATTGAAGACCTTGATGTGAGGAATCTCATAATCCAGGGAGCGTGAGGCTTCAACTCAAAAGGGGACAAAGCTACATTTGCCAGAGTCCTCATGAAGAAATCATGGTAGTTGACAGGAATGCCATGAATGAGGTTGAATAGCAGATTCTTCATGATACCAACGACCTCTTCTTCATTAGAGTCGTGACCCTTGATTGGACTCAAAGTCTTGGTCAAGATGTGATATACAGTCCATGGCACATACAACAATTCCTTCACGAGGAATTTGGTTCTTGAGGCTTGATCGGGCTTCAACGGCTTCATCAACACTTGCATATAGTGGTCCGTAAGTTCAGGTTCATGATATATACAACATGCACCTTCAAAGGGAGGACTGACAGGCAGGGCATGAAGCAATTCAGAGGCCGGTGCTTTGAAGTGAGTATTCTCTGTCATCCAGTCCAATACCCGAGAGTTCACATCTTCAACATTTCCTGTGATGTGCAACATTGCATAGAACTAAAGAATTAGTTCTTCATTCCAATCACATATATCAATGCATAAGTTGAGAAGTCCAACATCATGAAGAACACCGAGGACTCGTGTGAAGCAAGGTAGGGATTCCATGTCCACATGAAGAATATTTGCATGATCAAAAACTTTGTCCTTATTGAAAAGTAGTGAAGAATAGAAGTTGGCTTGGCTGGCAGTCCAGAAACGCTTCCTTCTAAGACGAGTAGAGTCATATGATGTCTACTACACAACCTCCTTCTTGTAGACGTTGTTGGGCCTCAAAGTGCAGAGGTTTGTAGAATAGTAGCAAATTTCCCTCAAGTGGATGACCTAAGGTTTATCAATCCGTAGGAGGCGTAGGATGAAGATGGTCTCTCTCAAGCAACCCTGCAACCAAATAACAAAGAGTCTCTTGTGTCCCCAACACATCCAATACAATGGTAAATTGTATAGGTGCACTAGTTCGGCGAAGAGATGGTGATGCAAGTGGTATATGGATAGTAGATAATAGTTTTGGTAATCTGAAAATATAAAAACAGCAAGGTAACTAATGGTAAAAGTGAGCGTAAACGGTATTGCAATGTGTTGAAACAAGGCCTAGGGTTCATGCTTTCACTAGTGCAATTTCTCTCAACAATAATAGCATAATTGGATCACATAACTATCCCTCAACATGCAACAAAGAGTCACTCCAAAGTCACTAATAGCGGAGAACAAACGAAGAGATTATGGTAGGGTACGAAACCACCTCAAAGTTATTCTTTCCAATCAATCCGTTGGGCTATTCCTATAAGTGTCACAAATAGCCCTAGAGTTCGTACTAGAATAACACCTTAAGACACAAATCAACCAAAACTCTAATGTCACCTAGATACTCCAATGTCACCTCAAGTATCCGTGGGTATGATTATACGATATGCATCACACAATCTCAGATTCATCTATTCAACCAACACATAGGACCTCAAAGAGTGCCCCAAAGTTTCTACCAGAGAATCACGACGAAAACGTGTGCCAACCCCTATGCATAGGTTCATGGGCGGAACCCGCAAGTTGATCACCAAAACATACATCAAGTGAATCATGTGGTATCCCATTGTCACCACAGATACGCACCACAAGACATACATCAAGTGTTCTCAAATATTTAAAGACTCAATCCAATAAGATTACTTCAAAGGGGAAACACAATCAATTACAAGAGAGTAGAGGGGGAGGAGCAACATAAGATCCAACTATAATAGCAAAGCTCGCGATACATCATGATTGTGCCAAATCAAGAACATGAGAGATAGAGAGAGATCAAACACATAGCTACTAGTACATACCCTCAGCCCCGAGGGAGAACTACTCCCTCCTCGTCATGGAGAGCACCGGGATGATGAAGATGGCCACCAGAGAGGGATTCCCCCTCCGGTAGGGTGCCGGAACGGGTCTAGATTGGTTTTCAGTGGCTACGGAGGCTTCTGGCGGCGGAACTCCTGATCTATTGAGTGCTCCGATCGTTTTAGGGTATATGGAGATATATAGGCAGAATAAGTACGTCAGGAGAGCCACGAGGGGCCCACAAGGGTGGAGGGCGTGCCCTAGGGGGGTGAGCGCGCCCCCTGACTCGTGGCTTCCTCGCTGCTTCCCTTACGTACACTCCAAGTCTTCTGGGTTGCTTCCGTTCCAAAAATAAGTTCCGTGAAGTTTCAGGTCTATTGGACTCCGTTTGATTTTCCTTTTCTACGGTACTCTAAAACAAGGAAAAAAAACTGGCATTGGGCTCTGGGTTAATAGGTTAGTCCCAAAAATCATATAAAATAGCATATAAATGCATATAAAACATCCAAGGTTGATAATATAATAGCATGGAACAATCAAAAATTATAGAGACATTGGAGACGTATCGGCGCCCCCAAGCTTAATTCCTGCTCGTCCTCGAGTAGGTAAATGATAAAAACAGAATTTTTGATGTGGAATGCTACCTAACATATTTATCCATGTAATTCTCTTTATTGTGGCAAGAATATTCAGATCCATAAGATTCAAGACAAAAGTTTAATATTGACATAGAAATGATAATACTTCAAGCATACTAACTAAGCAATCATGTCTTCTCAAAATAACATGGCCAAAGAAAGCTATCCCTACAAAATCATATAGTCTGGCTATGCTCCATCTTCACCACACAAAATATTTAAATCATGCACAACCCCGATGACAAGCCAAGCAATTGTTTCATACTTCTGATGTTCTCAAACTTTTTCAATCTTCACGCAATACATGAGTGTGAGCCATGGATATAGCACTATAGGTGGAATAGAATGGTGGTTGTGGAGAAGACAAAAAGGAGAAGATAGTCTCACATCAACTAGGCGTATCAACGGGCTATGGAGATGCCCATCAATAGTTATTAATGTGAGTGAGTAGGGATTTCCATGCAACGGATGCACTGGAGCTATAAGTGTATGAAAGCTCAACAAAAGAAACTAGTGGGTGTGCATCCAACTCGCTTGCTCACGAAGACCTAGGGCATTTTGAGGAAGCCCATCATTCGAATATGCAAGCCAAGTTCCATAATGAAAAATTCCCACTAGTATATGGAAGTGATATCATAGGAGACTCCCTATTATGAAGATCATGGTGCTACTTTGAAGCAGAAGTGTGGTAAAAGGATAGTAGCATTGCCCCTTCTCTCTTTTTCTCTCATTTTTATTTTTTTTATTTTTTATTTGGGCATTTCTCTTTTTATGGCCTACTTTTTCTCTCTTTTTTATTTGGGCTTCTTTGGCCTCTTTTATTTATTTATTTTCGTCCGGAGTCTCATCCCGACTTATGGGGGAATCATAGTCTCCATCATCCTTTCCTCATTGGGACAATGCTCTAATAATGATGATCATCACACTTTTATTTACTTACAACTCAAGAATTACAACTCAATTCTTAGAACAGAATATGAATCTATATGAATGCCTCCAACGGTGTACTGGGATGTGCAATGACTCAAGAGTGACATGTATGAAAGAATTATGAATGGTGGCTTTGCCACAAATACAATGTCAACTACATGATCATGCATAGCAATATGACAATGATGGAGCGTGTCATAATAAACGGAATGGTGGAGAGTTGCATGGCAATATATCTCGGAATGGCTATGGAAATGCCATAATAGGTAGGCATGGTGGCTGTTTTGAGGAAGGTATATGGTGGGTTTAAGGTATCGGCGAAAGTTGCGCGGTACTAGAGAGGCTAGCAATGGTGGAAGGGTGAGAGTGCGTATAATCCATGGACTCAACATTAGTCATAAAGAACTCACATACTTATTGCAAAAATCTATTAGTTATCGAAACAAATACTACGCGCATGCTCCTAGGGGATATATTAGTAGGAAAAGACCATCGCCCGTCCCCGACCGCCACTCATAAGGAAGACAATCAATAAATAAATCATGCTCCGACTTCATCACATAAAAGTTCACCATACGTGCATGCTACGGGAATCACAAACTTCAACACAAGTATTTCTCAAATTCACAACTAATCAACTAGCATGACTCTAATATTACCATCCTCATATCTCAAAACAATCATCAAGTATCAAACTTCTCATAGTATTCAATGCACTTTATATGAAAGTTTTTATTATACCCCTCTTGGATGCCCATCATATTAGGACTAAATTCATAACCAAAGCAAATTACCATGCTGTTTAGAACTCTCAAAATAATATAAGTGAAGCATGAGAGTTCATCTATTTCTATAAAACCACCACCGTGCTCTAAAAGGATATAAGTGAAGCACTAGAGCAAATGACAAACTACTCCGAAAGATATAAGTGAAGATCAATGAGTAGTCAAATAATTATGCAACTATGTGAAGACTCTCTAACATTTAAGAATTTCAGATCTTGGTATTTTATTCAAACAGCAAGCAAAACAAAATAAAATGACATCTAAGAATAGCAAACATCATGTGAAGAAGCAAAAACTTAGGATCAACCGATACTAACCGATAGTTGTTGAAGAAGAAAGGTGGGATGCCAACCGGGGCATCCCCAAGCTTAGACGCTTGAGACTTCTTGAAATATTATCTTGGGGTGCCTTGGGCATCCCCAATCTTGAGCTTTGTGTCTCCTTAATTCCTCTCATATTACGGTCTCCCTAAATCTCAAAAGCTTCATCCACACAAAACTCAACAAGGACTCGTGAGATAAGTTAGTACAAACCATTGCAAAAACCTTATCATACTCTACTATAGCAAATCACTAAAATTATTATTCAACATTGCATACTAAATTCCTCTGCATATTTAATACTCATATCTTCAAATAGAATCATTAAAGAAGCAAACATATGCAAACAATGCAAACATAACAGCAATCTGCCTAAACGGGACAGTCTGTAAAGAATGCAGCAACATCCATACTTAACTAGCTCCAAAAATTATGAAAGAAAATTCCCACTGTAGAAAATTTATCAGATCTTAATATGCAGAAGGTTTCAACATTTTATCACATTCTGACTTTTCCAGGGAATTATTGCAACAGCGGTAAACTTTCTGTTTTCAAACAGCAACATGTGGACTTCTAAAATAGGCATAGTAAAGGCTATCAATGCCACTTTTATTGAAATAAAAGATGCAAAACATTATTATAAATAACAGAAATCAAATCCTAACAAAATAAATTGACGCTCCAAGCAAAACACATATCATGTGGTAAATAAAAATATAGCTCCAAGTAAAGTTACCGATGAACGAAGACGAAAGAGGGGATGCCTTCTGGGGCATCCCCAAGCTTAGGCTCTTGGTCATCCTTGAATATTACCTTGGGGTGCCTTGGGCATCCCAAGATTAGGCTCTTGCCGCTCCTTATTCCATAGTCCATCGAATCTTTACCCACAACTTGAAAACTTCACAACACAAAACTTAACAGAAAACTCGTAAGCTCCATTAGTATAAGAAAACAAACAACCACTTCAAGGTACTGTAATGAACTCATTATTTATTTATATTGGTGTCAAACCTACTGTATTCCAACTTCTCTATGGTTTATAAACTCTTTTGCTGGCCATAGATTCATCGAAATAAGCAAACAATACATAGAAAACAGAATCTGTCAAAAAGAGAACAGTCTGTAGTAATTTGGATCAAACGTATACTTCTGGAACTCATAAAATTCTTAGACAAATTGCTGGACGTTAGTAATTTATCTATTAATCATATTAAAAAAGTATTAGCTAAATACCACTCTCCAATAAAAAATGGCAGCAATTCTCGTGAGCGCTAAAGTTTCTGTTTTCTACAGCATGATCGCAAAGACTTTCCCCAAGTCTTCCCAAAGGTTCTACTTGGCACAAACACTAATTAAAAGCATAAAACCACATCTAAACATAGGATAGATAAATTATTTATTACTAAACAGGAACAAAAAGCAGGGAACTAAAATAAAATTGGGTTGCCTCCCAACAAGCGCTATCGTTTAACGCCCCTAGCTAGGCATGATGATTTCAACGATGCTCACATAAAAGATAAGAATTGTAACATAAAGAGGGCATCATTAAGAATATGAATAGCACATTTAAGCCTAACCCACTTCCTATGCATAGGGATTTTGTGAGCAAACAACTTGTGGGAACAAGAATCAACTTGCATAGGAAGGTAAAACAAGCATAACTTCAAGATTTTAAGCAGATAGAGATGAAACTTGATATTGTTGCAATTCCTACAAGCATATATTCCTCCCTCATAATAATTTTCAGTAGCATTATGAATGAATTCAACAATATAACCAGCACCTAAAGCATTCTTTTCATGATCTACAAGCATAGAAAATTTACTACTCTCCACATAAGCAAAATTCTTCTCAATCAGAATAGTGGGAGTATCATAAGAGACTCGAATACTATAAATTGTTTCCACATTAAAAGAGTAATGTTCAGAAAAGGGGTAACCATAATCATGACATGTTTTATAAATATGATCACTACTTTTTATAGCATAAGTATCATCACAATAATCATCATAAGTAGGAGGCATGCTATCATCATTATAAATTTGCATATCAAAACTTGGGAGACTAAAAATATCATCTTCATTAAACGTAGCATCCCCAAGCTTGGGACAAACATTAATTGCAGCAAATATATTCTCAAAAACATCATCTTCATCAAACATAGCCTCCCCAAGCTTGGGCCTTTTCATATCATAAGCGTAATCACTCTCATCATTAATAGTATGGATAGCACCAATAGTATAGCAATTATCATATTCTTCCAAGCAAGTGCCAATTTTTTTTCAAGATCATAAGAAGTATCATTATCTTCCACAATTATATTTTCATGAGGCACAATATTAATAGGAGCAACATTATTTGGGAGAGATATCTTTTTACCTCTCTTCCTTTTTCTTCTTCTTCACCACATCATATGTGGGTTCAATCCTCTTTTTGGAGCTCCTTATTAATGAGATTGGTTGAATAGGAGGCTCCTCCTCGTTACCTGATTCATCATAAGAAATAATAGAAGGTTATTGGGAAGTCTCTTCCCTTTCATTAGTATTCTCTTCATCCACTATTTGCTTTCTTTTCTTTATGTAATTGGTAATATAAGGATTTCAATGCAATTCACCGCACAATACATATAAATTTCCTCTAGATCAAAGCCAAGCAGTTTATAACGGGAAAATTCTGGAAGATCCCTAGTTATATGTTTCATTTCTTCGCAATCCATAAGCAAGCTAAGTTCATTATAATGTGCAAGGGAAATCAACTCATCACAAATTTTGGACACGATTAGATCATGAAACAATTTGCATCGGATGGTTAAATGACCACGTTCATTGCAAAGCTCACAAGTATGGCCAAGAAAATTTAAATTTTCAGCACAATCATCTGGCCTTTCTTGCAACATTTTAGTTTCTAAGTACTTATGCCTCTTGCAATATCTATCTTCCCTATTTGGTGTGTACTTACAAACCCAATGCACTCCACAAAAATTGACATGTTTATAGGAGACATTTTCATCATAACTAGTGCAATCATCATTAGTACCATGGATATTCAAGGAGTTCATACTAACAACATTGCAATCATGCTCATCATTCAAAGATTTGGTGCCAAATATTTTAATGCATTCTTCTTCTAACACAATTTTCCTTCCCATCATACTCACGAAAGATATTAAAAAGATGAAGCATATGAGGTAGACTCAATTCCATTTTTTTATAGTTTTCTTTTATAGACTAAACTAGTGATAAAACAAGAAACTAAAAGACTCGATTGCAAGATCTAAAGATATACCTTCAAGCACTCACCTCCCCGGCAATGGCACTAGAAAAGAGCTTGATGTCTACTACACAATCTTCTTCTTGTAGACGTTGTTGGGCCTCCAAGCGCAGAGGTTTGTAGGAAAGTAGCAAATTTCCCTCAAGTGGATGACCTAAGGTTTATCAATCCGTAGGAGGCGTAGGATGAAGATGGTGTCTCTCAAGCGACCCTGCAACCAAATAACAAAGAGTCTCTTGTGTCCCCAACACACCCAATACAATGGTAAATTGTATAGGTGCACTAGTTCAGCGAAGAGATGGTGATGCAAGTGGTATATGGATAGTAGATAATAGTTTTTGTAATCTGAAAATATAAAAACAGCAAGGTAACTAATGGTAAAAGTGAGCGTAAACGGTATTGCAATATGTTGAAACAAGGCCCAGGGTTCATACTTTCACTAGTGCAAGTTCTCTAAACAATAATAGCATAATTGGATCACATAACTATCCCTCAACATGCAATAAAGAGTCACTCCAAAGTCACTAATAGCGGAGAACAAACGAAGAGATTATAGTAGGGTACGAAACCACCTCAAAGTTATTCTTTCCAATCAATCCGTTGGGCTATTCCTATAAGTGTCACATATAGCCCTAGAGTTCGTACTAGAATAACACCTTAAGACACAAATCAAGCAAAACCCTAATGTCACCTAGATACTCCAATGTCACCTCAAGTATCCGTGGGTATGATTATATGATATGCATCACACAATCTCATATTCATCTATTCAACCAACACATAGGACCTCAAAGAGTGCCCCAAAGTTTCTAATCACGACGAAAACGTGTGCCAACCCCTATGCATAGGTTCATGGGCGGAACCCACAAGTTGATCACCAAAACATACATCAAGTGAATCACATGGTATCCCATTGTCACCACAAATACGCACGGGAAGACATACATCAAGTGTTCTCAAATCTTTAAAGACTCACTCCGATAAGATTACTTCAAAGGGGAAACTCAATCAATTACAAGAGAGTAGAGGGGGAGGAGAAACATAAGATCCAACTTTAATAGCAAAGCTCGCGATACATCAACATCATGCCAAATCAAGAACACGAGAGAGAGAGAGAGAGATCAAACACATAGCTACTAGTACATACCCTCAGCCCCGAGGGAGAACTACTCCCTCCTCGTCATGGAGAGCGCCAGGATGATGAAGATGGCCACCGGAGAGAGATTCCCCCTCCGGCAGGGTGCCGGAACGGGTCTAGATTGGTTTTTGGTGGCTACGAAGGCTTCTGGTGGCGGAACTCCCGATCTTGTGTTCTCCGATCATTTTAGGGTATATGGAGATATATAGGCGGAAGAAGTACGTCAGGGGAGCCACGAGGGGCCCACGAGGGTGGAGGGCACGCCCTAGGGGGTGGGCGCCCGCTGCCTCGTGGCTTCCTCATTGCTTCCCTTACGTACACTCCAAGTCTTCTGGGTTGCTTCCGTTACAAAAATAAGTTCCGTGAAGTTTCAGGTCAATTGGACTCCGTTTGATTTTCCTTTTCTGCGATACTCTAAAACAAGGAAAAAACAGAAACTGGCAATGGGCTTTGGGTTAATAGGTTAGTCCCAAAAATCATATAAAATAGCATATAAATGCATATAAAACATCCAAGGTTGATAATATAATAGCATGGAACAATCAAAAATTATAGATATGTTGGAGACGTATCATCATACGGGTTGTAGTCTGTGAAGAATACATGCTCATGGAAGAAGTTAGCAGCCTTGAATTTTTGCTTCTTGGAGAAGGGATTCTTCGGCTTGAGCTGAGGAGTGTCAGACAAAGTCATTAAAGCCTCAGGAATCACGTTCTTCGGAACCACAGGCTGAGGAATTTCAGTTTCAGTTGCAGCCTGGTTCTTCATTACTTCATCAATATTTGCATCAGCACTAGTGGTTGTAATTGCTTCAGTAGCATTTTCATCAGCACTAGTGGCTGGAATTGCTTCAGGGATACAAGGTTCATCAGAGCCCATAAGAACTTCAATGTGCACAGGGGACCGAGGGATTTGTTGTAGAGGGGTGAAGAGCGGAGAGTTGGGGTGCTGACTATCCCAATAGTCATCATTTAGCACTGGAGTGGAGCACCCAATATCCACGTCTTCATCCTCTTCATTTAATTCTTCAACTCCTACCTCTTCAGCTGTGAACTGAGGCATAGGCGATGAGATGATTGGAGTTGAAGGGATATCACCCGCTTCAATTTCTTCGTCCAACTGCTCTGAAGAAGCAGCAGAAGGAACGTCTTCATCCGATCCGCTTGGGATCACATAATCTTCACCAAAAGGAACGAGTTCCTTTGATGGCATGCTTGAAACTGGAATAGCATTAATCAGATTCTCGAAAGAGCTTGTCAATTTCTTCATCTTATTCAGTGCTGAAGACTAAGATGAAGTAGATGCTTTCCTTTTATTCACTGCTGCTCGCTCCGCAGCTTTGGTTTTCTTCACTTCTGATGCAGAAGGAAGAACTGTACTTGTTGTTGGTGCAGGAGGAGCAGAGGAAATAGGTTCAGTTTCCTCAGGCACAACTGATGCAGTTGCCCTGGTTGGTTCAGATTCTTCAGGCTCAGCGGTTGATGCCTCTGGCCTGGCTTGTTCTTCAGGCGCAACAGTAGTGGTTGCCCTGGCAATCTCATCAGCAGCTGGAATGCAGTCATCAGCCCTGGTACTCTCATTTTCTTCAGCAGCCTGATTTTCATCAGCGGTGCTGGCATGTTCTTCAGTCGACTGAGCAGATGCTTCAGCCTGAGGAATTTCAATGTGCATTTGAGTAGCAACATTGGAGGTGAATGTCTTTGCCAATTTCACAAATCTGACTTTGGCTCCCTTCCAGTCAGCATGGTAGGCATCAAATTCATCACTGAGGTTTTTAATTTCAGCTTGAACAGTCACAAGTTCATCAGTTGTCATCTTGACAACGTTCTTCTTCAGATAGCGCTCTTTCTTGTACCGCACTTTCTTCAGCTGCCTGGCCTTCTCAAACTTCCATTTTTCTTCGCCTATGAAGGCGGTCAACATGTGACTTTGGCCAGAAGTCAACTTGAAGTCTGGCATAGGAGTGTTGGGGTCCTTGTGCCAGAGATCAATGTATTCAAGGATCAACTTTGGATCCAGTAGGAGAGGAACTTCACTTCCTTTGGCTCTAGCGGCTCTCTGCTGTCTGTCTATGATGATTTCCGCGAGTTCATCGTCATCAGCTTCGTCATCAGAGGACAGTACTTGAAAAGTGACATGCTTCTTTTGAGGACTTGGTCTAGTGCCTCGTCCAGCAGTGGCCTTAGTCTTCAGGAATGTGGGGCCTGTTGAGGAATGTAGAGGAGCCGAAGAACTTGCTGAGGCTCCTGAGGCAATTGATTTACCTGTGGTGCTTTGACACGAGGCAATATGCACATGTGCTGAGGACTTTGCCGGAGGAGCTAAGGGTTTTGGAACTTGAGGAACTGGGGCAGCTTGAGGAATTGGCCGTGAGGGCTTAGCAGAACTGGGCCGAGAGGGCAATGCTGAGGAGCTTGGCCGTGAGGGCATTGAAGAAGAAGGACCGGGCTTATGTGCGGGCTTCTTTGGCATAGCCTTCTTGGGCTTGCTAGCAGAGGCCTCAACAGTGGCAGCAGAGTCTTCATTGAATTTCTTCACTGCCTCTTTTGCTACTTTGGCCAACTTAGCTTGACCCATTCAGCAGGAAATTCGTCACCTCGTCTGATGCTTGAGGGATTAGCATCTTGGCCTGGTGCCAAGGGAGGTCTTGGGAATGGAGGGTGTACATAAAATTTCTTCATGTACTTGGGAGTCACATATCTTTATTCCCTCCCTTCTCTGGCCCATCTCCTCTCTATTTTCTGAATGCGCACTTTGCACTCATTCTTCGTTTCTTTTCCATGAATTGCCTCATCTAGAGTGCAATACCCTGCATAGATGTCTTCAGGGATTTCAAATGCAGTGTTGATTTCCAACTTCTTTCCTCCCTTCTAAGGTTTCTTTCCATCGTCCATTTTCTTCAGCTGAGGACTTTGAACAGTTGAGTTCTCTGAAGAGGTGTGCAGTTTTTCTTCAAAGAACGCTGCAAATGAGTTAAGCTGATGAGAACCTAGTGATTCAGTAGCAGACATGTGTACCTGTGAATAGAGTATAGGTGCCAAGAGTTTGGAGAGGTCATATGCGTTCTTAGAAGTTTTTGCAAAAAGAACAAGTTTGGGGAATTTGACCAGATGTGTCTTGAGGAATTTCACTAAGCGTTCTTTGACTTAGGTTCCAGAGTTGTGTAGATTGAAAATCAACACAATTGAGGAATCTTGAAGAAAAAACATGGCTTAGGGAACAGATCAAGAACAGATGTATGTGTGAGGTGTTTAGAGTGTGAAGATTGAAGACTAAACACCTTTTGAAGATTTTGACGAAATCACTGGAATCAATAAGGGCAGTAAAAGTAACTTTTAATTACCCTTGACCATGAACACGATGAACTGGGAATGTAGATTGGAAGTTCGTCAGTCCATATCTTCCACGCCCTAACTTGGCAGAGGAAGATAGCTATGGCGGCGGTGGAGTGAAGAAATCCGCGGTCGGCGTGAGTATGACGGTGATGAGGTCGAGGCAGCGAAGCTCTTCCTCACCGGCGACTATGCAAGTAGCGGCGGTGCTAGGTTTTGACAGCTCGAGCGAGGGAGTGAGGTCGAGCGAAGTAAAAATAGACCGAGGAAGGGAAGGGGTATATATAGCCATGTTGAAAAACTGCTTGTCCGAGGAAAATGGACGAATGTGCCCCTGACCTTTCTCATCTGTGTGACATGTGTTACCCACGTACTATGAGGTGGAGAGAGTGTGAGATCATGGGTGAATAGATAAGTATTGTCGTGGAATGTGGAACGGTTTGAGCGGCAAACGCCGAAAATTCAGATATGAAAATTTTAATGATTCGTTCGCAAATTCTTCAGCTGATAAGGACACAATGAAGATTTTGAACGGGTTTCAAATAGAACGCACATGAGGAATTTGTGAACAGACTGGGTTGAGTTTAGCATAGAGGGGGAAGGGTCCGATCACATTCACTTAGCAGGAAAACGGCTTGAAGAAATAGCAATAAGTGAATGCTGTAGAGGACATATACTCATATATTTATATAGACAATGAAGAAAAACGACGGAAACAATGAAGACATTGCAAAGTTGAAGAATTTGAACAACAGAGGAATTTCAAGAAAAACTCAATTGAAGATTTTCAACTTTTGTTGGTGGTGTGACCCACCGTATAATAATGATGATTTCAAACACGGCGTACAATTATTGTAGGGCTCTGAGAATCAAATCCTTCATTAATTTCATCACACTTAGAGGGTTAGCCTAAGCACTACGACGATATGACCGAGGTGGATTATCGTGGAGGAGGGCACCGCACATGGCTAAGAGATCAATGATCAACTTGTGTCTATGGGGTGCCCCTTGGCCACGTATCTAAAGGATGGAGGGAGGAGGAGGCCGGCCCTCATAGGACGCGCCCAAAGTGTGGAGTCCTACTAGGACTCCCTAGTCCTAGTAGGATCCCACCTCCCACATGGAATAGGAAAAAGGGAAGGGAGAAGGAGAAGAAAGGAAGGGGCGCCCCCTTTCCCTAGTCCAATTCGGACCAGTCCATGGGGAAGGGGCACGGCCACCCTTGAGGCCTTTCTCTCATTTCCCGTATGGCCCATTAGGGCCCAATACGAATTCCCGTAACTCTCCGGTACTCCAAAAAATACCCAAATCACTCGGAACCTTGCTGATGGACGAATATAGCTTTCCAATATATTGATCTTTACGTCTCGACCATTTTGAGACGCCTCGTCATGTCCCCGATCTCATCCGGGACTCCAAACAAACTTCGGTCATCAAATCACATAACTCATAATACAAATCGTCACAGAACGTTAAGCGTGTGGACCCTACGGGTTCGAGAACTATGTACACATGACCGAGACTCATCTCCGGTCAATAACCAATAGCGGAACCTGGATGCTCATATTGGTTCCTACATATTCTACGGAGAACTTTATTGGTCAAACCGCATAACAACATACGTTGTTCCCTTTGTCATCGGTATGTTACTTGCCGGAGATTCGATCGTCCGTATCTCAATACCTAGTTCAATCTCGTTACCGGAAAGTCTCTTTACTCGTTCCATAATGCATCATCCCACAACTAACTCATTAGTCACATTGCTTGCAAGGCTTATAGTGATGTGCATTATCGAGAGGGCCCAGAGATACTTCTCCGACAATCGGAGTGACAAATCCTAATCTCGATCTATGCCAACTCAACAAGTACCATTGGAGACACCTGTAGGGCACCTTTATAATCACCCAGTTACGTTGTGATGTTTGGTAGCACACAAAGTGTTCCTCTGGTATCCGGAAGTTGCATAATCTCATAGTCATATGAACATGTATAAGTCATGAAGAAAGCAATAGCAATATACTAAACGATCAAGTGCTAAGCTAACGGAATGGTTCAAGTCAATCACATCATTCTCTAATGATGTGATCCCGTTAATCAAATGGCAACTCATGTCTATGGCTAGGAAACTTAACCATCTTTGATTCAATGAGCTAGTCAAGTAGAGGCATACTAGTGACACTCTGTTTGTCTATGTATCCACACATGTACTAAGTTTCCAGTTAATACAATTCTAGCATGAATAATAAACATTTATCATGAAATAAGGAAATAAACAATAACTTTACTATTGCCTCTAGGGCATATTTCCTTCAGTCTCCCACTTGCACAAGAGTCAATAATCTAGTTCACATCGCCATGTGATTTAACACCAATAGTTCACATCACCATGTGATTAACACCCATAGTTCACATCGCCATGTGACCAACACTCAAAGGGTTTACTAGAGTCAATAATATTAGTTCACATCACCATGTGATTAACACCCAAAGAGTACTAGGGTGTGATCATATTTTGCTTGTGAGAGAAGTTTAGTCAACGGGTCTGCCATATTCAGATCCGTATGTATTTTGCAA